>NW_028324302.1:12892500-13097500 GCF_058129835.1 Hydra viridissima | reverse complement strand
ACCAGAAGAAGTCAAATACTTAGCTGAATCAGGCTTATACCCTGATGGTGTAATTATTCTCACAGTAAAAGATGAGGATATTTATAACAGGCTTTCACCATCCATTATCAATCAGTGGAAGAAACAGAATGATATGAAAAATGCAAAGAAACTACTGAAAAAAATTGAAAGAAATAAATTAATAGTAAAAAAAATTTTTTTTTTTTAATGTTTTTAACTTTTCTTTAAAATAATAGTTTATATTTCATTTAAAATAATAGTTTACATTTCATTTATTAGATGATGTTTCATATCCTATAAAGCTTATGTTTTGACAGAAGTCAATAACATAGTTATCTTGTATTGAGAAGTTAATGTAAAAAAGAGACACATTGTATTGAATTTTAGAATACTTAATTCTACCTTATGTTTTCACACAGATCATAAGAGTTCCTCTAGCATAATCTTTTTTAACTCAAACAAATAATTTGCAGACTATTTTAAAAAGTGTTTTTTATGGTCACTTTTTAAAATTGTAAATATAGTGCTGATGTCAAAATATTGAGAAACTAAAAGCAGATTTTTTTTGTACATTTATAATTTTGTTAAATATGACCATAACTTTTTTTCAAAAAATTCAAACTTTTTTCAAATTGAGCTTTTTTAAATAACTGTTCCAGTATATAAAGTTTTTTATATAGTTTTTAATAGAATTTTTTTGTTTTATGCTATGAAATTCTATTAAACTTTTCATTGAGTATACAAGCCCTTTGTAGATAAAATCAGTTTCATACCATGTTTGCTACATTAAGCAACACTTAAATAGCATACATATGTACAAATATACAATATTATAAATTTATGATTTTTTTGGTTTATTTTCTTTTAAAATATGACAGGAGGACAAAAGAGCTCGTCGCAAACTTGAAATCCTTGCTGAAAGAGAAAGATTGCAATCTGAAAAATTGGTAAGTGTTATTAAAATTTTTAATAAACATTAAAATTTCCCTTATTTTATTTAAAAATGAAACCACTCAATAATATAATATTCCTCAAATTAATGCATAAAAACCCCTTTTACTTTATTGAGGTCAATCGTAAAGTATGATGGTATTTTTTTAGTGAAAAGAAATTTACCAATTATGGATTGCGTTTTTTTTCATTTTTAAACTTTTGAATATTGAACTTAATAGTTTTATTTTAATCTTCAGAATGCTATTTTGTCTGGCAAAGATGATGAAGTTGATGAGGCTGAGGAGGAAGGAGTTCAGAGCAATATTGATGATATTATAGAAATTGAAATAATAGAGGAGTTTGGTGATGATGGTGAAGAGGAAGATGGTGAAGATAATGAAACTGAAGAAGATGCTATCAAAAGAATTAAATCGGAAATAATTGACAAATATAATGATGAAATAAGTGTTATTAATGAACTTCAGGTTATTATTAAAATTATTGTAATAGTTATTAATTTTTTTTATAAATCAGAAAATGTTTGTTGGTTAACTCAAAAGTTTATATTTTTTTAGGAAGCATTTGATGAAGAATCCATATTTAAGCTTGAAGTAGATTCTTCACGCAAACCTCAAATAACACAGTATCTTCTTACAAAGCTTCTTAGGAGACAGCTTCTGTGTCGCATGTGTTTCTTTGATAAGTGCCAAATTTTGAAGCCAAGTATTGCTAAATGCCTCTTGAAACAAGGGTATAAAAAGCTTAGCAGATTTGCAAAATGGTGTCCTGTTAAAGTTGAGTTGTTTTTTTTTGTAATTATATTTAAAAAAAATAAATTTGTAGTCTTGCATTCTGGGTTTTTTTTTTTTAGTATGAGTAGGGTGTTAAGAGCTTTTTTTAAAACTTTAAATTCTGTATTTAAATTTTATTTTTTTTAAACTCTTGTGTTAACTTATGCATATTTTAGTTGCACGACAAGGAAGTTCTAATGCCAGTTCAAAAAAATGATCAAGAGAATTTTCCTGTTGCTTACCGACATTACATATACTTTCTATCATCAAAAGAAGCATGTGACCGCTTTGTTGAAAACCCAAAAGGATTTATATTTACAGAATCTCCAAAACAATTTGTGCCAGTAAATGTTGCTGTAGTGGGACCTCCAAAATCAGGAAAAACAACTCGTAAAATAACTTTTTTTTTACTCCAGTTTGTATCTTTGTTTTCTACTTTATGTGTTTGAAAAAGGAATTTAGGGCAGATATACTGAATCTTCATTAACTGACAGTACAGATATACTGAATCTTTATTAACTATTTGTTATAGGCTATTAATAACAGTCTATCGAAAATCTCTTTGTTTTAGATGTTTTATCAAATATAATTATATAATGCTCTAGTTCTTGTATTTGTTTTTGTATTTGAGACATGTTTTAAAAATCTTGATTAGGTACTTTACTTTTTTTAATGATATTGTGAAATGTAAGTTGCCCACCAAATAAATCTTAGGTATTCTGGGGTTGATAGAGGGATTCTTAAATGCTTCTAATCATTATCGGTGAATAAGTTTTGTTGTTTTTTCAATGAAATTCTTTGCATTTTCAATATGATCATATATTCAGAGGAATACATATTATTAATCAAAAATTTTTTTTATAATATAGTAACTGTTATTACAATAATTGTGTTATCTAAAAATTTAATGCTTTGTAGTTGCCAAACGCTTTGTTCAAGAACTTGGTCTTGTACGATTGTCTATTGGAGAAGTCATTCGTCAAATTTTGGTTAGTCATTCAAAGACAGAACTTGTTCAGGAAATGCAATCATATTTGTTTAAAGGTTATATAGTTCCAGATGAGTTAGCAATCCAGGCCCTTGAACTTTGTCTCCTAAATACTCGGTGTTCCACAAATGGGTAAGTTATTGAGTTTGAGTGTATTAGTTTTTAAGAGCAAATGTTTTAAATTCTCTTCTTGATTTGTCTAAGGTATTAATTTAAAAGTTGCTGTACATGTTGTTATCTTGGTTTTATTACCTAGGTAACAACTTTTTTTATTTACCTATATTAATTTAGAATAAAATTGGTTTGGTTGTAATTTCTGAAAAATGTGAATTTACTTATTGAAATATGATTGACATGTTCATATTTTCTTCTTTGATATTAGATATGTTTTAGATGGGTACCCATGTACCATGTATCAATTTAATCTTCTAAAAGATAGAAACATTATCCCTTATAAAGTTATTGAACTTAAAATCTCTGATCAAGAAATTTTACAAAGAGGAGCAAAAGATAGAATATCTGTTCATAGGTACATGAAAGCATTTTAAAAATTTTAAAAATCTTTTTTTTTAATATGATTCTTCTTCCTTTGCATTTGTTTTAAATAAAAGTGTTTAATTTTTATTTATAGGATATGGCCACTGCATGACAGTCATGCTATAATAGCAATTCGGATTGCTTGTTATAGAAAGGAATCTGTTCCAATTCTTGAGTTTTGTTCTGCTCAGTTCAAAAATTTGTTTTCTATTAATGCAGAAAACTCTAAATGGTGGGTGTATAATGAATCTATTAAAGAAATATCAAAAACTATTGAGCACATACAAGAATATATAGAATGTTTACAAAGAGGTACTTTTTAGTATTTAATATCTTAATTTTTATTATTAGTTTTCATCCTATACTTAATATCTTCATTTTAATTATTGGGAAGTTGCAATCAACACTGAAAAACAAAATTCTGATTATAAAAAGATGTTTATTGAACTTGCCTGTGAACTGTTTATAAATGTTTACTAGTATTGCTATAAAGGAAAATAGTCATTTTTCTTATTTATGTTTTTGATATTTATTTTTTATTGTAAATTATTTTCTTAAAATAATTTTTACAAAGTAAGCAACTTAAGTATGTATAAATAGTGAAGTAAGGAACATAAGTATGAAAAAATAGTTTTTATATGAATGGAGATGTCCCAACTATTAAGTAAAACAAATTCAGATTTGTCTGATTCTTTGGAAAAATTTAATGCAAAAACTAATAGCAATGATTTCAATATAATCATAATGATATAGTTTGATCTGATTTTATTGAGTCACGTTCTACAATAAGCTGTTCAAGTTGGATTACAAAGCTATGAGGGCAACTATTAGCTTGATTGAGTCAGGTTCTGCAATAAGATGTTCAAGTTGGACTACAAAGCTATGAGGACATCTATTGAATTGATTGAGTGACGTTCTGCAGTAACATTCAATTTGGGCTATAAGGCTACAAGGACGCTCATTGACTTTGAATTGAATGTGTTCACTTCCTACAGCTCATGTAGCAGGAAGATAAAAACACAAAATGCAGAGCAAGAGGGATACGATTCTGATTTCTCCATAAATTAAATCTAGTACTTATGATTAGAATAAAATCAATATCTACCAAAACGGGCCATTATTTGTTAGTTTTCATCACAAAGAAAGTTTCAGAATATTAGGACTTATCTTTATCTTTATTTTTTATTTTAGGACGACCTGCTCCTATAAAGGGTATGTGTATCACTCCTATTGAAATTCAATCTAGACTTGGTGAGTTTATCGACTATTGCCCGGTAAGTTTGGGATTACAAATGGAGCTGGTAAATTGCGCAGACGATAAAAGTAGCGACTTAGTGGCAGAATATCGCGGAAAATTTTATAGATTCTCTAATGAGACCAACATGGCATACTTTATCAACACACCTACCAAATTCGTTATGCCTCTTGCGCCTTGGAATTTACCTAAAAATTTGCCTAAGAAAGTATCCGCCGAGTTCTTAAAAAATGATTCTTTTCGAGAGATTTTCTTTCAAGGTTATTGCCCAGTGACTTTCGTTGACGGTGATAAGAAGTATTGTTTTAAACTGGAATTTTTTTTTGTATTTTACAGATGATAATAAAAATGATGGATTTTGAAAAGCTATGAATTTGATAGTGTATTAGATGATTTAATTTTTAAATTTCTCTTCAGCAAACGATTTTATAAAAAAAGAAAACCACAATTTTAATTTGTTATCTTGCAGGTATGAGCATCTAACGCTAGGGAGTACTGAATTTGTAGCTGAATACAAAAACAATCTTTATTTGTTTGCTTCTGTTCAATGTCTTGATAAATTCATGAGGTATAAAGTTGATAACAACGCAGTTTACGGTTTTGAAATGTGATACATTGATTAACTAGTTCTGTCAAATATTTACTTTTTACAAATCTGTTAAGGTCTCCGGAAAAGTATGCGAATGTTAATCTTCCAAAGAAGCTACCTCCGAAGAAAGAACTCATTGATGTGTCAACTCTACCTAGATTGGGCTACATGGAACAAACGTTAGCACTGTCTATTACGAAGGCGTTAACCGCTGTTGGAATGTTAAAGCCCATGTTACCATTTTTATCAGCAAAAAGCTCCGCACTAATTTATGTTGCGTACCACTTGAAAGGTATGTTTGAAAATTTGGTAATTAATAGTTAATTTAGCTAAACGTCGAAAGGTTTAGCTCTATGAACTAATATCTACTAACCTTAATCTAAGAAATTCTTTTTTTTATCTTAATAATTTTAAATCTAAGAAATTGTCATACATTTTTTTTCTAGTGTGACCAAATTTTTCGGATAGTGGCTTAATTTGACTTTCATTTGAAATCAAAAAATGTAAATTAAGTAAGGCTCTATTTCATAATTTATCTCGTCGAGATTTTAATAGCTTCCTGTTTACAATGAATAGGTATTTTATTCAAATGTATTTTATAACGGAATTTCTTTTGAGTTTTTTGATTTGCTTGTTTATAGTGTTAATCTCACGGTTTCTGTGGCTTACAAATTCTTTGTATAACTGTGTTTCATTGAATTATTTTTTCTAGCCTAAAGCTTAAGTAATGTTGTTATGTGTTTTTAAATGTCATGATACATATTTCACAAATGTTAAAAATCATGGCTTAAAGGTTGTTTTTCTTTTTCTTCCTGGCTCGTTTAAGAAGATTACTGCGCTCTCTTTATAAATTTCACCACATACACCGCTGATTAACTTTTGGCAGACGGCATTTATATTTTAAGATCGTTTAAGTCCAGTATATCGAAATAAACAACCAGGATGTGTGTATTAAAACCACTTCCTGAAGGCCTTTTATCGTGTTATTTGTGTTTTGAGAGTTACAAAGAAACAAGCCCGTGACGATATTTAACAATATTTATAATTCCGTTTTAATTTGCTATAGGTACGTGTGTTACGTATATAAACCAACATACTGTTAGGCGTGTGAAAATGTTGATGCATGCAGACTTAATTTATTTTTTTAACAATACGTTTTTGTTTTTTTTTTCCGTATGGCAATTTCCCTGCTAATTCTCTTCTATAA
Source organism: Hydra viridissima (assembly GCF_058129835.1). NCBI lineage: Eukaryota > Metazoa > Cnidaria > Hydrozoa > Anthoathecata > Hydridae > Hydra > Hydra viridissima. The sequence goes on along the minus strand of NW_028324302.1, from coordinate 13,091,200 downwards.
AATTCTTGAGGCTTTATTTTCTGTGTAACCTTTTTATATTATAGCTAACAAGCACAGTTTAGTTTTAAAGTTTTTTTTTTGTTTTTTTTCTCTAATGTTAAGCTTTCAATCCAAAATCAAATGAAGTGGTAAAAGCAAAGTATAAGAAAAAACTAAAAGCATTCGAAGAACAATGCCAGCTTGTGTCTTACCTAAGTCGTGTTATGAAACGCAAGTATTTAGAACCAGTCGACCGTCCTCTCGATCTCGATCACAAATTAAAAGCCTTTTTTTCTTTTCATGTTTCTTAGTAAAAGTCGAATGAATTTATATATATTTTTTTTATATTTGGTTTTTTACGTGGCTTCTTTTTATCAAGATCTTTGTAAAAAAAAAAAAAAAAAAAAAAAAAGCTATCTTTCTTCTGTTGTTTTTTATCTAGTTGTTTTTTTTATTTAGTTAATGTTTAAAAGAGTTTTTAGCTTTACTTCTGATCTTGTATATAATTGAATAGACAATTTGTTTCCGACAAGAAATGATTTATAATGATTAAAACGATTTGGTTTCTTCAATTCGTTAGTATTTCCGTTTTTTAAACGTATGAACCCTTAAAAAGTTCCCTTCATTTTATTCGTTCAATAATATTCTAAAAACTACAGGAGATTGTCAACGGGTTAGTTTACAAAAATCTTGCCTTTTGGGTCTTATTTGGAAATCTATTTCGCAAAACAAAAGTTTAAAATGGTTGCTCATTAATTTGTTTTACGAGGTCATTTGTCATGAATTTGAACAAACTGTTGGTTGCGTTACGTCGACCTTCTGACTGCAACTCTACAAGATTCTTTGGCACTTTAGAGTTCTTTATTTGTTTTAGTTTTTTTTTTTTTTTTTTATGTTCTTTTTTTTTTAGTTTTTTTTTTTTAGTTTTTTTTATGTTGCTTTTCTAATTATTTTTTATGCGTCCTAATTTTAATGACGGTTCAGTTTACTAATGAGAAAGATGTTTTACTAATATTTTTTGCTTGGTCAGTGGGAGGGCATTAGTTCAGAGCAATGCATACAAAGTTTTATCCAGCTGGAGAGTGGAAAGGAGAAACACGAACGTATTATAAGGACCGGAAGCTAATTTATATCGCTCATAGCGTTTTTAAGCGATGAATATATTCAAAATGATTTGTTCCCTTGTTAAAAATTCAACGTAAGAGAACTTACGGCGATTATTACTATTTAGTCCAGTAACAAACAGGCAGTCATAATTAAAGATTCAACGTAAGAGAATTTACGGCGATTATTACTATTTAGTCCAGTAACAAACAGGCAGTCATAATTAAAGCATTTTTGAAAGTTTACGAGTTATTTCTTTTTTATGCTGTACACATGAAATATCAAAATTTTTGAAGTTGTGAAAATGTTTGGTTTTTAATACATTCAACCAACTGGAAACTGATTATCTATATAAAATCGCCGCAGTCAATAGCCAGATTGATTGGATAAATATTCGGCATTGGCCCCTTCTACTCGAGATTGATTGTATGCCAATGATTAAAGAGAAACCTGATTTGCCGGCGTTATATTAATATAGGTATAATCTAAAAGTTGCATTAACTTTGGCATGGTTCAAACGCACTCTACTGGATGCTTAAAACAAGTAAGTTATTTTTTACTATATTTTACTAACTCAAAGAATGTCCAGTGAATAGTTCTCGAATGTTTGTAATAGTAAAACATTAAATACGTAACACTGATAACATATTAACTTTTTTTATTTTTTGTCCCCAATTATAATTGCAAAAAAATTATATCAAAAATTTTATTTTGCGATAAAACGAGTTTAAATAAATAAAAAATTTAAATTCAAAAGTCATAAAAGAAATCTGCAAAACAATAATTATGGAGCAGAAAAACAATATCAATTATGCAAAATCCAATTAAAATTTCTATAACTATTGCTATAAGTAATGCCATATAGGCAAACAAAATTAATAGGGAGAACAAATTTTGAAAGATTTAGAAAAAATAGAAAATTAAAAGGAATGGATACTTAGAGACGACATAAAAGTACAAGCTTTTTGTCCAAAGGAAATGGCTCGCGACGTACTTACTGTTAATATTAGAAGTAATACGTTAATACAATTGTTTGTTTTAATACGTCATCTGATTTAATTAAGCGCGGAAACAATTCTACATCCAGTTTGTTACTGTTAAAATTCGTTTAAGATTCTACCGCAGTTTTTAACTTTACAAGGTCTGCGCTATTGTAAAAACGTGTTTTGTAAGTGAATTGAAAGCATATCTTCTTTTTTACTATTCGTTTTGCTTGTGGTTTTTTTAAAGATGGTAGCTAAACATTTTTTTGTCTTACGTATGCCCCTGTTGGTTATAACAACATCCATTGTATAATACCGTATATCATTAATAAAACTTTCGCAACAATATCAAACCAATGTTAATGAAATTATCGCAAATGATTAAACGTAATAAAAATAGTATCGAAATCATTTCAGGTATAAAAATCATACTCAAAATAGTTTTTTTGAATGATCTTTTGATAACTTAATAAAACAATTAAACGACAATTATTTTTTCCATGAACAGCAAAAAAAAAAAAAAAAAAAAAGAGACAGGATTTTCTCTAAGCTTCGTCGCAATATCGGGACATCTATTCATTCTTTACTATTATTGTGGTATCAAAAGGAACTACCTTATTTTTAATAAGTCAGCTTTAAAATTTATGAGTCTAGAACAATTATGAAACAGATTTGAGATAAAAATTGAAGAGGAAATTATATACACAGCGGTTTTTGAAAAAGCCGTCATAAGTAGGTTTTTTTGTGGACGAGCTGGGCAGAATACCTTTACGCGACATATTTAAGCGATTTTTATAATTAGTAAAACTTGTTAGCGATTGGCAAACCTTGATGCTTCTAATAATACTTTGATGCTAGTAGATGCTTCTTTCATTTTCTTTTAGCACACTGGGTGTCATATAGAAATAAATTAATACCTTGTATTAAAGGCTTTCTATTTATTACTGAGGAGATAGTGTCGTGTATTAAGTAATTTGTTTGTTACATATATGTTATCTAAAAAACGATGTATAATATATGAATGTTTTTATTTAATTGCAGACTTGGAAAAAAATGTTTGTGTCAATTATGCTATCGTTGATTCTTTTCGCCAAAGTGTTTGAAACAAAAAGTCTTTTTTCTAACGACAATAAAACGTCTTTTGAAGCCGTCGAGAGTATTGCACGTCACGAAATAATTATTCTCTCCAAAAGGATAACAAAATCGGCTGACGAGATCACCATAGACCGTTTTGCGAGACAAAATGACCGAAATGTAGCGGACAGTATACGAAGACGAAAAAAGCGTCGACATAATGTTATTTCACATAAGCCGACTAATTGGAGACACGTTTGGCTAAAAAGTAGAACTGGTTATTTTCTTCAAATAGAAGCTGATGGCACAGTAAATGGCCATATCAATAAAACCAATTACAGTACGTATTTGTATAAGTTTTTAAGTATTTGAGTAGCTTTTCTCAAAAACAATGTTTCCCTAATCATATTATTTGAAAAAAAAATTGTTAATCTAGATTCAGCTTTAATTTTATATTGTTTATTTTCTTCTTTTTTGTGGCCAAAAAACCATGTTGCGATTATTGCTATTGGTTTTGATAACGACGTGTGTCGTAGATCAATCAGAAAAGTTAAACTTGTTTGTAAAATAGTTCAAAAACAACGTGTTTCTCTTTCAGCTAAAATGGAGCTGCAAGTTATAACACCGCACATCAAGAGGATTGTTAGCGTTGCAACGGGAAGATTTCTTGCAATTAACAAAAAAGGAAAAGTCGTATCCAAGGTAAGTCAAATTCCTACATTTTCTAAATTGTGCTAACTCAATTGTTTAGCGAAATTATATTCTAACAGAGGGGAACTGGGAAAATTATTAATTTGAAAATAATTAAAATCGTTGAGTAAATTTTTATTTATAGCTATAATAATAAAACTGTATAGATCAATTTAATGTTTTTTATCTCCATTATGTTCAAAGAATGCGAGCAATGTATTGGCATGAGTTTTAAAGTTATTCAAAACGTTTTTTTTTTTTTTATTTAGGTTATAAGTGACGAAGATACATTTTTTCATGAAGAAATGCTAGAAAATCTAGACTTTTCGTTCAGTTCAATAAAATACCCACAAGAGGCAGATAATCCATTATGGTATCTCGGACTAAAGCGTAAACAGGGTAGTGCTGTTAAAGGCAGAGCTAAACGAGCTTCTAGGACTTTGCAAGGAGACAAAGCCACTCATTTTTCTATAACATACTCAGATACTTAAAAGATATATATATATTATAAAATAAATTTTATGATGCAAAAAACGCGCCTTAACTTTTTTTAGATTAATTTATCTACTACGTGTGGTTTGTTCATTTAATGGTTTAACGCTTTTTCCACATTTTTTTTCAAAAAAAAAAAAATATCAACTGACCTTTTTATGAAACATAAATTTTTCATTTATATTTTTTCATTATTTATTTATTTATTTTGCATTTGGAAGTAAAGAAAAGCTTTTTTCTTCTTTTTTGACGAGCATGTTAAAATAAGAAAAACAAACCAGAATTTTTAAATGGAAAAAGCGTGAGAATACAGCTCTCGTGTGACCATATATTACATACAGAATAACGGAATTAGAAATGTTTTGTAACTTAGTTCCTTCGATCTCGCCGAGAGTCATGTCTAAGGTGTTTTAGCATTGTGTATACATTTTCGTTAGAGAAAATATTATAAATTTAATAGATGTAATTATGAAACTTTTAAAATATATTTATCTCTTTTTATTTAACTTGTTGTATTCAAAAGCTAACCGTTTCTACAGGCAACTATCTTATATTTTGTATAAAGGTAATCATATCTAGCCCTCTGCTCATGCAGTTTTTTCCAATTGTTACTGAGTCTTTGTATGTTTAACATACCAAAAACAAATCCATGTTATTGAACTGATATCAAATAACCGAAGTTGCTTTTAGTAAAAGCGTACACAAGATTTTTCAATAAGTGAAATGACACTGTTTATCTCTGCAAGACGATATGTTGGTTTTTGAAAACAAGTTATATTGGTTCATAGTTTTTAAAGCAACAAGAGAGTTAATTTGCATGCATCTAACGAGCACCACAGTGCATTTCCTCTTCGTCGTCCTATATTGTGCTATTATTGAGTAAATGCGTTTCGCGTGTCGCATAAGCAAAACGATGATTGACGTTTTTAAAAACATTGTATCAATAATACAGCTGTTGAAAATGAAATATATGGCTTAAAAGAACAATAAACAAATATAGAGTTTTGAAAAAATAAAATCGAGCTTGAAAATCTTAAAATGTGATTTACTCCACAAACAATAAATTCTAGTGAAACATTGAAATACGTTTAAAATCTGCATGTCCAATTTAATGTGCTTTCCTGGTTAAAAGAAATTTGTACTGATCTTACTATTCAAAAAGGCTCTTGTATACTTTTTGTTACACTGATAAAAAAAAAAATCCCTCAAAGTTTTTGATATTGCTGAAAGGTATAAGTGAACCAACGTGACTGCAGAATTGAGACTGCCTATTGACATCAACATCAGAAAAAAGATTATTATTGTTGCCTTATATTTGGAACCAATTTGTAAAGATTAATTCATGAAAATTATTTATACAGGATTTACTGTTATGGATAGACGATCACTCAGTTCTATATACTATTTAACTCAGAAAAGCTATATTAATAAACGCGTCCTGTTTATAAATAAGCATCTTGTGACTCCACTAAAAATATTTACAGGCGCGCGTGTTGCAACAGACTTTTAATAGTGCTCTGTTAAATTGTGTTTAAATAAAAATGAAAAATAATTATGAAAAAGTCTTTTAAAGACTTTTAAACATAAAGGAAGCCTTTTTTTTGTTGATAGGAAAAAACATGACCTTTGAAAAAAAAAAAAAAAAAAAGACTATTGTATATTAAACTATTTCTGTAAAAAAAAAAAAAAAAAAAGCTAGCGTGTTATTTAATAAAATATAAAATTGTTAAAAAAGGATCTATTAAAAATAAAGTTGATTCTTATGCCTCCCAGAAAATTAATTAATTTTATAAAGATATAAAAATTCTATAAAGATATAAACTAATAAGATGTGTGTAACCCCCACCCAACAAACAAACAAAAAAAACTAAAAATAAATATTTTGTCTAATTAAACTTTGCTTCGGGTAAACTAAATCTTTTTTAGAATTCCAAGCGAATTTATTTCTTAAAGCAATTTATGTGGCCCGTACAAAATGAAAAACGGCAACTCTTAAAAGTTCCTTAATTTGGATTATTACTCTAAGTATGATGGTACTTGTCAAACACTACATTTATAATGTTCTTTATTTCAACGTATGCGTTGCCGACAGAACCAAGCAAAGCAACTATTATTATTAGAACGAACAGTATCTCATTCCACAAAGGTAATTTTCCATGAGTCCTTGCGTAAAATACTACCGGTAGAATAATTCCCAGCAAGGCTGCAAACGATCCTCCCACAAATGACAAAACAGGTCCAAATGCAGGCACTAATACAGCTGTTAGTAAAATGCCAAACATCCAGAGCGTTCGGCACACAACTCGTTTCCAACCAAATGCTGTAAAAATAAAATCAGTTCAGAGAAATTAAAGGTCAGACAATAAATCATCTTACCACCTTATAATCTCTTGTTACCTAATGATCATGACTTGTCATCATGATCTAATCTTTTTATCGTGTACCTTTAATTCAAAATAATCAGCTATTGAAAATAAAACCTTTTCAAGAGCAGATTATTTTAATAAAAAACTAATTAAAAATTTGGCTTACCAGTCGGTATACCTATTACTCCCTCAAACTGCTGATAAATAGGGTTGATGTTTAACACGAATGCACATAGCACGTGACCGCATATACATGCCTGAGCAGCCATGCAGAAAGTCCTGAACAAATGCTTTGAATAAAATAGGTCTAAGTAGGTAAATGTTGTTAGTAGATCTTCTTTAATTAAATCCCCAAGAACAATATAAGCAGCAAGAGGGGTTCCAATATAAATAAATGAGATGATCATATAGCCTATTGTGATAGAATATACAAAATTCTCTGGTTTTTTCATGTCATTTTGAATTGTTGGAAATATTGAAACTCCTCCGAAACCAAATAAGACGGTACCAAACGAGTGCAGTATCCCGTCTCCTGTTAGTTTTATGTTTTTATCATTTTCTACCGGAAACCCTGAAATATACCCCAACATAAGGCAGATAAGTATCACAGCAATTCCACTAGTTGCCATTGCAAGAAAGCCGATTCCCTGGAAGTCTTTTGGAGTTCCAAGAAAAGTAAAAGGAAGCAAGAATAAGCCGCACGAACAAAACCAAATACGTAATTGTGATCTGTACGACATATGATCCCAGGGTGAAGTAGGAAAGAGTTCCAGCAAAATTTCACCTGCTAATAAAATAAATACAATACAGGTTAACACTTGGTTAATAGCAAGAGAGACGGTGGTGATTCCTTTGCCAACTTTTCCGCTCGCTTCATAACCTAAACGAGGATACGGGTCTCTTAGTTGAGTGCGGTCGATGTTTTTCATTATTTTGGAGCATGCTTTAGCTAGAAGGATACCACAGTAACACATGAGCGATGAACAAAGAATAAACATTGGTATGCCATAATATCCCACTAACTTTAACGCGTAAGGTAGCGCAACTACTCCTGCTCCTACCACATCTCCAACAACAAAGAAAGTAGAAGTCACTGTCGACAGCCCTTCCGTGGAGTGACTTGCTTGTGCGTTTTCTTTGTTCTCGTCATAATTAAAAGCTTCAACTTTCGTATTTGTCTCTTGATCACATGTCAAAACACCTAAAAGACATCTTAACCATTCAACACTCTAATAATCAAATCTGTTTAAGGCTTCAAATGTTACACACACAGACACACACACACACACACATACGTATATATATATATATACACATTCATACATATATATGCATAGTATATAACAAGTTGGTTCATTGATGTTTTTCCAAACAGATGTTTTTCATTTTGCGTTTAAAAAAAGGGGAAAAAAAGCGTCTTTTTTTTAAGAATTTAATAAAAATGGTTACCTTTCTCTCCATCCATTGTTATTATTGGTGTCTATGGATTTTTCCCGTACTTCTTTTTATTTCAGGGATGATTTTCATTTCTTTATGTTATCACCGCAGTCAGCAGTCGGTACGCTTTCAATAATACGCGCCAACTGCAAACCTCACGCCTGGTCGCGTTTTCTAAATAGCAATGAATAATTAATAAGGGCGAAAAAACAAGTTTTATGTTCAAAATAAGTTTTATCTTCTTTGTTCTTTAACTCGCTGCTGAAACCTTCACTTTTTTTCTCATGTGGGAGATTTATGTTAAATTAGATCTTAAGGAAGCGGGTTATAGCAATTTAATACTGTCCTTATATGTTTGTATTATCTACGACTGTAAAGTTTCTTGAGTTTCTTGATAAAGTTTTATTTAGTCTATAGGTCTGTATGGGGTTTATCTGCGCCCAGCCTCTCCAGAAGAGACGCTTCTAATTATATGTTGTTTTTTTATTTCTAATATCTTTTTACTTAATTTTAAAAAATTTAGTTAGATTTTTTTCGTCGTACACAGCATAGATTGTACACTGCTTATGAAAAACTGTACACTTCTTATGAAAAATTTCTCCATGAAAATTTTTCCATGAAAAGTTAATTTAAGAGAAATACGAGAGCATACATTGCAATAGTCTCTCGAGTTCCATGACGATGAATCTTATTTAAGAAAATCAGCAGAAATTCCAAGAATCTAGAAGATTCGGATTGTATTTTGAGAGAGAAAATCTTCTAGCTCAATTATCCACAGTCACTGATTCCTACCTGAGCTTTTTTGGGAGAGCCTGTTTTCAAAATGCCGTGAGACAGCCTCCATAATTGCTCGCTTATTTGTATTAGACATAACTCGATGGATCACCAGAGGTGGTTGATATCCTATGTGGTGATAATAAACACGAGGAGAGGAACAGCAACATTATTATAGAAAACGTGTACTAGCTTAGCACCTGTCCACCAGCAACATGTTGTTCAATCCAAAGAAATTAGAAAGAAGAACGCTTACTTGAAATGTACAGTAAAGTATCCGCGTGACGCTGTCGCTTGAAGTTGACTTAAAAATTATAAAAGTTCATCTTTTATTCTCCCAGCACGATAGTCACTTTACTGGTAACTTTACGAGAAGGATAGTTCTAAGTAAAATCCCAATTAAAACCACCGAAATGCACTGAACAGTAAGAACAACACTAAACAGCACAACACAACAAGAACCGAACAGCACTAAACAGCACCTAACTACAATGAAGTATCAATTCAATAAGATACCGGGTGAGATAATAACCAATTTACTCCTGTTGCTGGGTTATTTAAAATATATTTCCTAATTTGACATAAATAAAAGCCGTTGATATTGTTCACTATTGGTAAAACAATATATATAGCAGCCGTACTGGAGTAAGCGATTGATAGGTAGTTCAGATCCCCGAATGTGAATTGTCTATAAATCGTTTATTCCAGAGAAATTTGTAAAGAGCCAGAAGAACACAACAAACAAAAAAGCAGCAGAAATTAAACAAAACTTCCATTTCAATACGAAATTACTTCCAGCAATAAATGGTGGCTCTAAAAAAGAAGACCATGTCTCTATACTCGTCTCCGGTTTCAGAGTTGAAAAGCTGTTGAGTGTTTCCAAAGTTGTACTTGAAAATTGGTGGCATTTTCCCACAAAAACAGTTTTAAAATGGGTAGATGGATGCTCCAACAGACAGTAAACCGTAATAAATTTGAATGATTTTGAGGGTTGGATGTTTTCATCCTCATAACAACAGATAAAAGTGAACAATGTGTAAAGTAAGCAACATACAAGAAATATTTGAGAATATTTGTTAAGTATTATAAAAGACGAGAAAAATCATTTATCAAATCGCAATATTTAGCATCAAGACTTTGTTTTTAGAGCTTTACGGAGATCTAAAGTGTTAAAAGTCAGCGAGTCTACGGTTACACAAATCATTTGAAGAGACATACACCCACATCTACACACACTGTGGGCAGGTGTGGGTGTATGTATACCCAACAACCCAAACATATTTTAAACAAGATATTTAGACTTGTCTTTAAGGTACTCTAGAAAAGTAGTTAAAACTTTGTAAAAATATATTTACATTTTACCCTACAATAATGGGAAAAAAGTATATTAAGTTACAGTTGACAACCTTAAGGTGCAGTTGCTTTAAAAAAGTAATAACCAATGTGTAAACCAAGCCATCAATCATAAAGTTATTGTATTAAATGTTTTAATGAATATTTTGGAGATTAGTAATTACGCTGGGTAATAGTTAGCTGCTTCATCAAATTTCCCATAAAATATCGTGGTCTGTCGACAAACAGTTACGATGCTTTTCTTATCTCAATTTTCACGTGGTTATAATCATTTAAAAACAAAAGAAATTCCTTTGTACACGTTTGCATTTAGTAAGCAAAGCCGTTAAAATAAATGAATTTAATTTAATAAAAGATCTTGTATTTTAAGTAACTTCATTAGCATTTTGTATCTGTATTATTTTAGCTCAAAAAATGTTAAAAATACTTTTGGGAATAGTTAAGTTAGTTAAAGTGTTAACATTTCCTTAGTTTTATTGAATCTCTAGTAATGCATAGCATCAAAGTTAAGCATTACTAGAGAATTCAAACTTAAAACCTTACTTTATATAAAACCTGTGTTCTATGTTTTTTTGTGTTTATTTTTTATTTGAGCTTTAATTTTGAAAGTGTCATAAAAGTCATAAAAAGTTTTAATTAAGATAAGTCAGTTAAATTTACTATCACGAGTTGCCTTTCATTTCGTACTTCGTTATTTGAAAAAGACGACTTCTTGTTTTAAAAAAAGCGACTTTAGTTTTAAAAAAAAAGCGACTTCTTGTTTATTCCAAACTTGAATTTCCGGTTTTATTGTAGACAAATCCGGTCGAAATATCAAGCATTTAGAACTACATGGATTACAGTGAAGTAAAATCTAAAACAATGTATTTTTAAATCTTTATTGTATTTTTTAAGGCTAAAAGATATCCTCGGATACATAAACAATTTTGGAATGAAAAGTGGAGAAACGAAAACAAATCTTGCGCAACTTTCAATGAAAATAATTTTTCTTCAGACAAAGTTACCATTAATCCACGGATAAAAAAAACAAGAGTTTACCGAAACATTCAATACAATACATACAATAAAATACAGTTTTTTTTTAAATACAGACTTTTTTTTAAATACAGATGCTATGAGTTTTAACTCGGAATGAAGTTTAAACAAAAGATCAAACAGCGCTTTTAGAGTTTTGCCCTGCAGAATATTCTCTCTCGAATTTTTAAACTTGACGAAAAAAAGAATAAAAAGTCTAAATTTGTTTAAATTTAAAAAAACTAAATTTTCGTTTTTAATTTTTTAATTAAGCAATTTAGGAATGTCAGAATTTCAAAGATTTTTTTTATAGAATTTCAAAGATTTTTTTCTCAAGATTTCTTTAATACAAATTTGTAAAAATGTGCAAGTGAGAATAATAAAGTGAATGTCAACAAGTCAAAACCACCATAAAAATCAAAGGAATCTTTATAATGTGTCAATCATACAAATTGTTCAACAGAAAATTTTAATTAAATGAAGAAAAACAATTATGCGAAACAACATATACCATAAATAATATTGTGAGCTCTAACATTTTAGCCACTGAGGTAATTCATAAATAAAGAGATAGCTAGATTTTAATGATAGCTTTTTTTCTTCTAATATACATATTTTTAACAATACCACCTGATACTTGATGCGATTGAAGTCGTTTGCTTGTATAAGGAAGTTGAAAGTAAACAAATAAGTCGTGGTCACAGATTAAGAGGAACGACAAACGAATCCACTTCTTCTAAAAAAATAATCAACTTTTACATCGTAGCAAATCTTGTAGCTGTAGGATGAAACTGTCAAATAAAGAAATGCTTATGGTTGTTTTGTTTGTAATTTTAAGCACAAAAAGCAAAGAAGTAAGTTCAAATAAAATAACGCCAAGAAATCCTCTCTGCAATGAAATAACGATAAACGAACCCAGTAATTTTTCTGTAAAACAGATTAATAAAAGGCGAATCAAATATGCAGAAAGACTCTCTGATTATTTTGACAAAAGTGCTGTGGATCAGGTTCGCTTCCCTCCTCTAATCCAACATGATACTCCTATAAAACCAACAAATTTGCGCAATGTCAGATTGCGGAGTAGAACAGGTTTTTACTTAGAGATTCTTGACTCTGGAAAGATAAAAGGCAACCCAATCGGAACAAATTACAGTAAGTTCTAGAAAACATTAAAGAAACATTTTATGTATTGCTCTATTAACACGTGCTTCACCTGGCCATGGAAAAGTGGTTTTAAATTATTTTCTTTTATTCGAGTCTAAAAAATTAAACACATTTATGGTGATCTGGTGTTTATAGCATTCATAACAGAGTGCGACAGTCAAAAATAATTTCAGAAGAATTAATTCTTATTTTAGTTTCCTTCTTTCTTTTTATTATTTTCATTCCAGTTGTTAATGGAGACATTGTATTAAAACTACATTAACTTTTTAGGTATTATGGAAATGCAAATAATATCATCGCGTGTACGAAGAATAAAAAGTGTTTTAACAGGAAGGTACATATCAATAAACCACAGAGGAAAAGTACAAGCAAAAGTATGGCTTCTTGTTCTTGTTCTTGTTTTTCATAATTTTTTGACGTCTTTTATTTTACGTTATCTTTAACCAAAGCAAACGGAATTGTTGAAACAAATCAATTGATTTTCAGACGTTGAAATTAAAGAGACACTTCTCTGTAAACTTCGACGTCTAAATGACAAGAGAAACCTATTAGTCCTACATAAAAGAAGTAATAGAAAAATAAAGATAAAGAGAATAAATTATCTAAAACAAGCTTGTCGATGACAAATGTTTGCTGGACTAATCTTATAACTGTTAAACAGGAATTTATTCCAATGTTTAATATTTTTAGTTTTGGTTTTTTAAGTCTATACTACATACTATACTATTATCTATTACACTATTATCTACTATGCGTATTATCTATTATCTACTACGCTTATTATCTATTAAACTATTATCTATTGTATATATTTTTTTTTACTCTGTGTAACTTTTTATTTTTATTTAACACCCTATTAAATTTTTCTTATTGAGTTTGAAGAATATTTTACTTTTTCTAACCTTTTACAAAGTTTCTATCTTTTAGGAAATTTTTTCAAATTATAACTTTAATAAAGAGTAAACTTTCTTAGATGAAGATAAGCTGCGAAGTTTACTTTTTGGAAGATATGCTACCGCATTCTTATTATTCATATATCTCCATCAAATATCCTAGAAAATCGACAGATCTGCCCTGGCTTCTCGGTTTAAAACATAAATATACAAATAAATCTTTCGGTGTACCGAGCCGTGCTTCGAGGACATTATTTGGTGACATCGAGACGCAGTTCTCCTTAATTTATTTATAACATTTTAAATTTAATTATAAAAATAAGAACTTATTTATTGAATGGTATAAGCTTAAGTAACTTAAACTAGATTTTATATATATTTTTCGGACTTGTATTTTATACATATAATTGTTCTTTCTCAATTTCCCAAATGGTCAGGGATATTTTGGCTTTTTTGTTTATCAATACCTGCTAAAACAATAAAAAGGAAACGTTAATGTTTAATTGAAGTACATAAAATATTTTGCTAGTAAATTAATACTCAAATACCCGATGTCCTATAACAGTAAAAGTTAAAACAAATAAACAGTTGAATAAATATACAAATACAGTTTTAGCTTCAGCACCTTGATTGATTATTAAAGCACTGGTTTCAGTTATTGTTTACCTTTGTTTGTAACGATATCGTGGTATTTTAATGTTTAAATTGTTCATTATAAATGATAATAAAGCCCATAGAAGTTTACATTTGCGGAATGGTTCTTTTTATAGTGATAATATTATCGAAACCAATCAACTGTTAGGTTGTTAGACTGCATATGACGTCCGTCTATTCAACCATTCCTAGTATTATTACCACCTTGGTTAATTAAGAATAATAACATTCTCAAAGCTTTTACTCTAAAAGATCTAAGACCACAAATGTTTAGGGACGTCCTCCATTTCAAATTTAATGGGTTCATCTTTTTCGGTATGATATAAGTTCAATCATAAAATATCTTTACGATCGATTGAGAAAAGTTTTCAGCAAACAATGTTTCAACATGTCATTTTTGTGCACGTCTGGTTGAACTTTTTTTGACGTGCAAGACGTCATTGTTTGAAACTAAAACAATGAAACACGTTTTCAAAAAGATTACCAAAGCTCTAAAGAATAGTTTAGCAACACAGAATCCGTTTTTTAATTAGAAGTCATTTTTTGCCAATAATAAACCTGACATTTTTAACGGAATGAATATAATGATCAAACTAAATTCGATTTAACTCACACTTCCTTACGTTATTCAGCTAGATACAACAGCTCTTAAGTATTTTCGCCTCGCTGTTAATTTATCTTTTTATCTTCAGGAATAAAAATAAAGCTTTATGAGTGAGAGTATAAGAGGTTTCTATTAAAAGCAAAACATTTTAAATCAAATGACGAATTTTTAAATTTGTCATTTACTGTTTACCTTTAAGCATAATTTTGTTTCAGAACGGAAGTTGTAAAGTTTACATCTTTAATATATATTTGGTTTCATGTTTTTATTCATTGTTTCTGATTTTCTGCTCGTGAATGTATTTCGCATTCACATGCTGAAATTAATCAAACGTTTGAATGTATGCAGTTGAAGTTTAGTTTAGTTGAGCACTTTTAAAACGCTGCGTTTGCTTGTTAATCCTAATCCTCAGAAGAGGCTCTTTAACACAACGATGACAGTGATCGAGTGATATCTTAATATATTTGACAGGTATTGATTGAAACTTAAAATATACGCATTCTCGTGGTTTTCGGCTTTTTTGATAAAAGTTTATTGTCCTATTTACTTTAGAATCTCTTCATGAAAATAAATAAAACAACTACAATAGAAAAATGTTATATTTTGGTAATCTGACATAAATATTAAACATGTTGTATACTGATCAATCTGATTTAAATTTTAAACAGCAATTATTATATAGTTAATATTTAATTGTATCCATTATCTGTTAACAAATCATGCACTTCGTTAATACTTTAAATCACAATGATTAGTACACAATTATCTTGTTAAGATCCATTATCATGATAAGACAGATTTTGTATATAAAATAAACTTAAAACCAAAAACATCAATAGAAAATTTTATCAGAATAGTTGATTAGAATAGTTATCTATATTTTTGCAATAAAACTTCTTAAATAAAGGTACTTCAATTTATGATGTATTATTGAGGTAATAGAGAACTTCTTACCACGGCATCAAATATACATTATTCGTTTAACATATAATATTATCTTTAGTGTCAACAAAATGCACTTTCAATGATGATCTAATTAATTTCTAAGTTTATACAACTGTTTTACGCCCATTTATTTGGCTTTCGTCATTATTTAGTAATATAAAATATGTAAATCAGCAATTCCCACGAACGGTTAAAGCCCTTAACCCCAACCCTAACCTTACTCCAGATCATAATGAAATTATATTTTCTAGAATGTAAAATAGTAATAACAATGACGTCTTGCACGTCAAAAAAAGTTCAACCAGACGTGCGCAAAAATGACATGTTGAAATATTGTTTGCTGAAAACTTGTCTCATAACGGATCGTAAAGATATTTTATGATTGAGCTTATATCGTACCGAAAAAGATGAACCCATTAAATTTGAAATGGAGGACGTCCCTAAACATTTGTGGTCTTAGATCTTTTAGAGTAAAAGTTTTGAGAATGTTATTATTCTTCACTAACCAAGGTAGTAATAATACTAGGAATGGTTGAATAGACGGACGTCATTTGAGACAACTCCTTTGTTGTCGTCTTACGCAATCTAACAACCTATGTTGATTGGTTTCGATAATATTATCACTATAACTTTTTTTTAAATGTGTTCTTTTATCCGAACAAGAATTTTCGGCGAATATCAACTTTTATGTACTTTATTATCATTTATAATGAACAATTTAAACATTAAAACACCGCGGTACCATTACAAACAAAGGTAAGGTAAGAATTCGCGAAACTGGATTCTTTTCTGAAATGAGGAAAGCAAAAATTCTTTGTTTGAAATAGTTTACTACTTTTAATCTTAACAGTTGTTCGTTTATTTTCGTATTTTAAAGAACAATTCCCTTTAACATAGAGTCAAAAATGTTATAAAGCCTTCGTTAAACTACGAGGTTCGAGATAACGTAAAAATTATCATATCACGAAAATATCTTCGTAATTATAAAAGAAAACCACAAACTTTTAAAATGCGCCTTCGATTTTTAAACAACAGTAAATTTGTTAAACAATTTTAACATCAATTTTTTTTTTTTTTTGAAATACGAAAAAGTTCGTGTAAAAAAAAGATTTCTTTTACAACATCAAATTCCCTAATAATAGATTTTGATCAAGTAAAACATTTTTTTTTTTAAATATAAAAATGTTATATGCAGAAAATAGTAATTGAATTCTTCATCCAAATTGTTTCTTTCAAATTTACAAAGAAAAATATCACAGCATATTTTTTTCTGTTTCAAACAATGTCTTACAGTCAAACAAAGAAGAGGCGTGAAAACTTAAATCGTTTGTTTTTGCGAAGTTTAGATTTCTGTTTTTTATTTTATAAATATCATTATAAGTATCAAATTTAAAAGATAATGAAAACAAGAAACTTCTTTTTAACTAAGGTATAAGTTCATGGAACTATAAACGAAAAAATAAATTTTTTTCTTATTTGAAACGCCGATGCTTAATTTCTTTACTTTGAGAAGCAATGAATATTGTTTTTTCTATAAACTTTTTTTTATAAAAAAACTAAAATAACAAATTTACGTATAAATATAAACTTGTCAAAAACTTTCTTGTTTTAAACACATAAAGAGTTCTATTTTAATAAACTTTAGAAAAAGTTATTTGTTTTAAAAGATTAATATAGAAATCTGTACTTTATTTAGTTATTATTTCGTTATTATTCGTTATTATTCGTTAAAAACCGAAAAACCAAACGCCAATGTTTAGAAAAAAACTAGCAGGTTTTAAAATGGAAGTTTTTTTACAAATCAAAATGGAAGACTTCTTAATACTAAAACGAAAGAAAAAATAATAATTAAAGTATCAAAGTACGAGTTCTGTTTTTCTCTACAGACTTTAGTTTTAAATACTAAAAGTGGTATAAATTTAAAGGCGTTTCCATGAATTCGTAAAAGTAAACAAAATTGAAGTGTTGAAACTGGTTAGAAAATTAAAAATTTTCTGAAATTTTTTCAAAAAACCAAAGCAAATCTTTATTTTCAGCAACTTTTATATTGTGGATTTTGTTTATCCAATAAATAGTTAAGTAAAAAAATGAAATCCTTGTACATATATACCTACGAATTAGCAAAGTTTAACTTTTAAATAAAAAATTTGTAGATTAATTTTAAAATCTCCAATTAAATGAATGTAAAGATAAAATGGTACTTGTCCTAAAAATATACAGATTAAAAGAAAAAACAAAAATAAAAACCCTTAACTTTAGATACCAAAAACTTTTCTTAAGGAAATACATAAACTTTTTTCCAATCATAAGATTTTTTCCTTAAGTGTACACACACACACACACACACACACACACACACACACACACACACACACACACACACACACACACACACACACACACACACACACACACACACACACGCACACACACAAGTTATTATAAAAACTATCACTTTTACTGTTGTTTCATGCAATTCTGTTACATGTTTAAAAATGATAAGTATTAGCGTTTTAATGAGATTTTTTCAAATTAGATTACTTTGCGTTGACCGAAAATTAAAAGTGGTAACATTTGCTTCTTCTTAAGACGACGATCTTTCATAATGTTCCATGAAAAAAGGATGTACAAAGATGAAGGTAGCTCCGAATAAAAAATAATAATATCGGTCAATTCTATACCACAGAGATTGAAGACAGTTTCAGATATGATAAAAAAAAAAACAAAAAAAAAAACAACAAAACATTGAATTTTATTTTTACCTTTTTTTTTTTTGATTTTTTAACATTAAACTGAGCACAAAATGCTCATAAAGGTTGGTTGAATACTTTTTAACGAAAATAATAATTATTTAAATAATTATTATTATACTCATTTAAATCCAATCAAGCACGTGATTAATAGATTGGGTACTATTTCACATTGTGGCACTGTGTTAACAGTAGTGGCAAATAATACAAATTCAACCTTTTTATCAAAATCGTTGTAGTTGTGTTCAAAAATAAAGTATTCAAAATTTTTGATAATATTATCAAGTGTTCGAGAAAATTTTATTTTGAAATTTTCGAACAACTTTATGCTCAATTAAAATTTGCACGTAAGTTCTCATAATCATAACTTAATGCTGCTAAAATATTTGTGTACATAATTTTTAATATTAGTTTTTCTGCAAAAAAACATTAAAAAAAACATTAATAACAATAATAACATTATCAAAAAGCTCAGGTTAGCACATGATAAACTTATAAAGTTAGGCATTAGAATATTTAATAAAAATAAGTTTTAAGTACCATTTGAATATTTTGACAAACATAAAGTTCAAAAAACGTGTTAAGATTTAGCGCTTCCATTTCAATGAAGCAAATGCCTCAATCGCCTCATCTTTAATAACGGTTCTGATCGTCTTTGTTTAAATGAAGTTTTTACTGTATCATCAAAAAGTAATAAACCCTCTGCTAAAGATCTTTAATTAATAAGTAAAGTACTGCTGTACTTTTTTCAAGAATTTTTCAAGAAGCAATTAAAGGTGTTAAAAATTTAGCGTTACTGGAATTTTGCTCACTTCTTTTTCATCATTATATTTTTCATTATCCTTATACAAATGATTTATTCTCAGTGAAAAAGGATGAGGTGTTTAATTTATCCAAAAGTAACCATAAATTATGGTATTTTCGTTCAATGAAGGCAAAATGGCGAATATAATAATTTTGTTGACACTTGAATCTTTGAAATCTTTGCACGCATACCCGTCACACTTGCTTAGTTTCTCTGGAATTTTATGATACTTTAACTCTGGTTTTAAGGTTATTGACAGTGTAACTTTAAGGAATCCCTGTTCATCATCTACACTTAATTTGATATCAACATCATTTGTTCTTTGACTTCTGTGATGAAGTACCATTGTTACAAGCTCTTCAATGTTGTTGCAATACACAATAAGAGTATATCTTTTTCTACCGACTATAGGTATATCTTTTCTATCGACTATACATCCATAAAAAATCAAAATGAATGATACAAATTGCAATCTAGCTATCCAAAAATATTTTTTTTGGTTATAGTTTACATACCTCTTTGCTTTCATTTCATTCTAATAGCAATGGGAGTTTATCATAATTGAATAATTCTCCAATCATTTCGTTGTTCTCAATCAGTTTAATATTGAAACCAGATTCCACGCTTTTCCATCCTGCCTCACTTCTTAGAAATTGTGCAACTTCAATCATGTTGCGATTTCTTAGAAATCATAATGAAGTTATTACAAAAATTGACTTTGAACTCATAACTTTTAAATGTATTTTTTATAATTTTTAAATGTATTTTTAGCAACAAAAACTTACCTGGAATGTAGTTTTAACCCCTTAACTGTGGCGTAATTTTAAAAATTGCTTTGTTATTTAACGGCAAAATATTTTTGTTAACGATTTCTTTAAACTGTTTAATTAATTTTCCGAATCAGTTCCAAAATGCAGAAATACCTGTCAGACACATATAAGCCTACAGTTCCAATAAACGGATATATCCGTCAGACACATGAAGAGCAACACCCTTGAAAGGCGGATATATCCGTCAGACACAGTTAAGGGGTTAATTGAAGTTTGTTCAATTTTAAAAAAAAAGAAATTTTTCTTAACCTCAGTCTTTCCGAAAGAGACAATGAGTTGCTTTGGACCAAAAGTTTTCAAAGCTAAGAGGTTCCCTGAGTCATTTGTGCTAAAAACTTTAATAGAACTGAACAGAACTTTTCCTTGCGTTGTTGGGGATGTTGATTTTACAATGGCAGTCAAATTCTTTTGTCTTTCTAATTATGTACAGGGATTGGAAGCTTTGTCCCACTTGGGCATTGCAATCTTGACAAATTAGTCTTTCTGCAGTTTTATTTGAAACATCTTCAGCGCCTTGATAAACAAGTTTTCCCGACACACATTCAATCGTTGGGGCCAATATTTTTTTCATTTTTGATTTGCGCCCATTTTCAAAAATAGAGTTTTGTTTAACCACCTTAATTCTAGCTTTGACAATGCAGTAGAAAAGCAACGTTAATGGCAAATAAACTGTACGTTACGCGTAAGCTAAACAACGTTAACAAACGTTACGCGTGAAAAACCTCAAGAACGACTAAGAAAAAACAGTGGCAGTTTACGAAGGTTTTGATAAGCAAATAGATGATGTCATAAATCAGTTTAAAATTTCCTTTTCTACTATTAATTGATACACTCAGGTGATTTAAGGCCAGTCCAAATTTTTATGGTAGTTCGTCCTACCTTCTACAACTCCTTTTTAAAAAAAACTGTTTTTGAAAATTTGTTGTCTAAGCTGAATAATACTTAGCAAAAGTTGGGCTGAGTTGAAAAAAATATTATTGACAAAAATATGGTGGATGACTCATATTGTCCTTAAACTTAAAGATGAATGTTTCAAAAAATAATGGTTTAAATTGTTAAGCACAACTTTTCTAGTTATCTACAAGCTAAAAGACATCGATATTGAATTATATTGTTTTTTCATACTTTGATTTAGAAGGTAGGGTAGAAAATCCGACATTTAATAATTTCTTTCAACGACGTACAATGAAGTGTCGAGAACTCGGTAATACTTAGCGATTTTGTTTTAAAAGGCTTTTTGATGACCGCATAAACAGAATGGTTTCTGTCGGTGGAAATTATTCGTAATAAACAAAATAGAGCGTGTGGTCACCATATATACATATAAATATACATATTTATATGTATATATAGTGTTAATATAATTTATTATTTTTAATTGGTATTTAGAATTAAAAAAATTTGGTTCATAAGTTTGCTCATTTGTTTTTATAGTTTTTTAAAAGGTACTTATTTTCATGTCTGCATTTAGAAATAAGCTCAGTTTTTTTTATTTAGTAAATTTTCTTGATCTAAATAAGTAATAATTTCAAACTTTTTTGTTAACAAAATATACATTTTTGAGATTTGTTTTATAGGTAGGCGCAGTTTTTAGAATATACCAGTTTAATTTAAAGTTAATATTTTTTCCTTTTAGTTGCCAAATATATTTTGACAGCATAGTCTCTTTTGAGTTTTTTTCATGATTTTTGTTATTTTTTAATGTAGTTGATGGAACTTCCTGGTCAGAGAAATCAATTACTATTTTACAATGCTTTCTATATAACTAAAAAAAAATTATTTACAAGTATATTTTATAATTATATAGAAATGTGATTTATTTTACTATAGGAGGATGGATCCTGCTTAAATACAACACATTGAAATTTGACTGATAGCATGTTTAATTTGTATAGTAAAGATAAATAAATCTGGAGAAAATAAAGAAAAAGAAAATGTTTATTTAACAAAAATGAAAATATTGCGAGAAAGAAAAAGATCTAGATTGAAAATAAATTAATAAAATCAGCAGTAGTCTTTAGTAGACTGTTGACACAACAAATTTAACCAATTTGTTTGGAAGAAATGGAAATAGATTTATTAAATTCTTTTGTAGTAAAGTTATTATTATTCAAAATACATTATAAATCAATGACAACAAATGGTCATTAGTTGAATTAACAAGTAATTTACATAAATTCATTAAAAGCATCTAAATAAGTTTAAAGATTATGGCAATTGTTGAATGTTTATATACATCAAAATGAATTGGAAAAGCCTTTGAGATTGGTTTTAAAAACATCCTTTGTGGTATTATTGGAGTAATAGTTTATATTATAGTAATAAAGTTTTGTGAAATAGGATATGATTTGTACTGATTATCATTATTTAATTTATCATAATTTTTTATTCATTTTATTTTAACAATAATCATCCAGCCAATTGATTTATTAATTTTTTGTTTGTTTAGATATTATCTAGATTATCTAGATATTGTTTAGATATTTTATATATATATATATATATATATATATATATATATACATACATACATACATACATACATACATACATACATACATACATACATACATACATACATACATATATACTTGCTGCCAGTTTCTCTTTTTTCAGAAGTCTTTCTATTTTCTTGTTCTTTAAGAACATTGAGCACTTTCTATTTTCTATGTTCTGTTTTGAACATTGAGCACTAATTTAGTAAAATACACTAATACAATTTACATCCAATTAAAAAATCTATTGCAAATAATAAGTATTCAAGATTTGAATATTAAATAATGATGTTTGTTATAAGTCATTATATTATATACTAATTCATAACATGTTATGAACTCATGATATACTCAAAAAATTAGAAAACTTTCTTGTCGGACTTTTTTAGTTACCGCTTTATTATAAACGTTTAGAAAAATCCCGCGGGATCTGAACGGCACAATTTTACGTCACCCTCAGATAAACGAAACAAACCCGAAATTTACGGAGACTGGCCTTAAACTACATGAGCAGCCTTTAACTCTTTAGATGAAAGATTTATTTTATGTGGCAAGCAGGGCTGTGGAGTCGGTAAGCTGCTGTTCCGACTCCAACTCCGACTCCTTAATTTTATCATGGACCGACTCCGACTCCTTCATAAGTAACCAATTTGTAACAACAAATAGTTGTTTGTTTTACTACAGTTATTTGTTTGTAACAACAAATAACTGTAGTAAAATGTTAACATTGGCTATTTCATCACTGATACAAATAATCCAACCACTTAGCGCTTTAAACAATATTTATAAGAAAACAATTTCTGAACAAACAACTTTTCTGAACTCTTGTTATGCAATAAACTCTTATGCAGTCGCTAATAACATTATGAATTTGTCAAAATCATGTTTGAAATGTTGTCAGTTGGACAATATTTCAAACATGAAAGAGCTTGTTCTTCTTTAAGTTCATATTCTTTAAGAATCTTTTCTACTAAGACTTGGAGAAATTCGCTGGTGTGATTAGTTTTGGCGTCTTTTACTGCCAATGTCTTGGTAACTGCTTCATTTTTTTCAAAAAAGAATTAAAGATTGATTGGAAAATAGCTCACTCTGTTAAGAAACACAAAGCGTCCCTTGAGACATTCATTAAGTTCTTCTCTTTGTTTAACAGCTTCTTCAATCACTAATTTTCTAATATTCTCTCTCTCCAGAGAAACAAAGTTAATTGAATACTTACAGTCTTTCTATTTGTGGAGCAACTCTTTGGTGTTTGGTGGTGGCACGCCTATCTTTCTACTAAGAATATGTAGCACAGTGCCAGACAATTTAAGTCGGGAGTTAGGGGATCATGAAGTTATATAGTTTAAGGGAAGGTAGAGGAGAGCGCAAGGGAGGTGATATATGATTCTCAGTGATAAGCAGCAAAATACCCTATTGCTTATCACTGTTTTAAAGGCCTAAAAATAACATGTCAAACTCCTTGTCCTCCAGTTGTTGCAAACTACAATTCCCATTGTGTCTGGATATCCTACAGCTTTCAGACCATCCTGGGACTTGTAGTTTTGTAACATCTATAAAATCCTTATGAAAATTATGAAACTTTGAAAGATTTTTTTTAAACCGGAGTCGGAGTCGGTACAATTTTTCCGACTCCGACTCCGACTCCGACTCCAGCCAAAATGAGCTCCGACTCCGACTCCACGACTCCGACTCCGACTCCACGACTCCGACTCCGACTCCACAGCCCTGGTGGCAAGTCTGGGTTTTTATTCAGTATTGGCAAATTAAGCTCAAAAATGTTAGCAACATCGAGGAAACACTGCAGTGAAATGCAAATTTATTTAACTGATGATAATGTCACGGGGACTGATGCAAGTGACATAGCAAGTGAATTGATTATGCATTCACTGGTATCAGAATCGAGGTACGACCTAGCTATGCTTGATACATTGAAATTTGTTTACAAAAAAGGAGTGGCTGAAGTATTCCCAAATTGTTACGAGCCGGATCTGTTTCAATAAGAATCAAACATTCCATTTTACAACCAGTTTTTGTATTGATTAAAAAATGAGTATTTGAAATAATTCTGCCTTTTCACACCAAATTATTTTTGTTGCAATTAATAAGAAGATGGTTTTGGTTGCATTTTTTAAAACAAAATTCGTGCATTCAAAACCAACATTCAGACGAAACACATTTTGAGGTTCTGACCTCAAACGAAAAGAAAGCCTTGGTCAGGGAATCCAAGCAGCATCAAACAAATAAGAGTTTAATTTAATGACATTGTCTGCCAAAATGCACTAAGAACTCATAGTTAGTAAAATGCACTAAGAACTCATAGTTGGTAAAATCAAAGCTACCTTTTTTTATTGGCAGCCAAAATTTGAACTTAGCTAAGTTTTCTTGGCAACAAAATTTAGAGAGTTTAAAAATTCTTATAGAGCTCACTTCCTCTTCTGGGGGATGCACAATTATTCAGAAAGTGTGACATAAAATTTTGATATAATCGAATAAAAGTGGATTTATTTTTAATAAGGTAGCTTTTTTATAATCACTGCAACACAGGTGAAAGACTATTGCAAAGGGATAACATATCACAGATTGTATTGCTTTTAATCTTTTTTTAAAAGTATTTACATGTTGATAACGACAAGCTTTCAGCTAGGGATTGCAATCCCGCATAGCGGGATCCCGCAATCCCGCGGGATCCCGCATTAATTTAGCGCATGCGAGATCCCGCAAAAACTACTGCGGGATCCGCGGGATTTGCAGGATTTTGAAACTATTCATGAATTCCATCGTGACGGAATCACCGATTTGAGCTTATTTTCCACATTTATGTTATAAAAATAAAAAAACTGTAATGTGCATATTGTTATTCTATATGATATATGTGTTTGTCACACATTGGCCTGAAATACTTCTAATACCAAAAAACTATAAATACATAATAATCATATAATATTAATATAATAATATGCGTGACGGAATCACCAATTTATGGACAAGCATTTTATGGTACATTATTATAGTAACACATTTCTGCTCTCCTATTTAAATTTGCTTAACTTCACAAGTGTATGTGTGTGTTAAAATACATACCATTTGCAAATAATTAGAAACAATTATAAATTATTTAATAGATAATACTATATTTATATTAAAGTATGTGTGACGGAATCACATAAATGGTGTGACGGAATCACCTATTAGCCATACTAACAAACACCTACTGTCTACTCACTGTAATATTTCAAAAGGCGAGTCAATAACATGACTACAGAACAGTTAACCATTCTTAATCAAATTAGACAATTAGCATTCATTCAATTAATTAATTAACTATTTTATTTATTAACTATTTAAGCTTTAGGAATAATACTGACAGCATCCACAGTCGGTGGCGTAGAAATAAAATCCATGCTAGGTGTTATAGAAGTTAAAGCTGGAGTGATAGTTTCTGTTGTAGTTTTAATCATAACATGCTGTTTTACATTCACAGCATTTGTGTACATCTTACACTTAACGCTGTTCTGTTGCGGAATAACACAATGAACAGTTTGTGTACCTGGAACAGCCGGTACATCACTCCACAAAATATCAGCATTCAGCTCATTGCATTTGGTTTCAATTTCATTAGGTGAAATGACAGTAACATTTATATTGCTCTGTACAGATTTAACAGCAGCAGAAAATGATAAAGCATCTCGTATTACGAACTTTCTGGATAACACTTGACGATGGGCAATTCGCTTCGCATTGCCACCTAGCGCATCATTTGGCCCTTTGCCATGACTGGTTGCAAAGTAATTCCACTGTAGCTGTAGATCAGAAACTTCCTTCAATTTTATAGACAGAATAAATACAAATTTACTTTTGTACTGACTACTTGGTCCATCGGTCCATATCTGCACAGTATCAACTGTGGGTAAAGACAGCTTGATAAACTCGAGAATTTTCGCAATATATGCGGCGACGGAATGTTTTTCATGATCACGACAGTCTGAGACAAATATTTTTGAAATTATTTCAGAGCGATGCCAAATCATAATCGTGTATACAGTTATTTGTTTTTGTTTCCAGTGTACTGACTGGATCTCGTCCTGAAAAGTCGCAGTATAGTTTTCTGCGAAATCCATCTGCAAGATACAAGATGTACTGTCAGGCAACTGTGCGTCAGCTTTCTGTGATTCGTAAGATATCGCTTGTTGACGTTTTATGTAAACATGTTGTAGAAAGGCAATAAGCTGAGATGAGATCAAATCAATTGCATCTTGAACACTACCTTCCTGCAACTCTTTTACTAAATAACTATCATTGTCCTGATTCCACTGATACCAGGTCACTGAATCATCAGTATTCTCAAGTTTACTGGTGAAATTTTCAGTAAAAAGTCGAAAATCTTTGCACATACCGCATTTGTTAAACATGCAAGCTTCTTGCTGTGAATTACATACACAATTTGATACAAATTCATTTGAATACGTCGGAAATATTTGTGGATATTGACGATGTAAACAGTCCAGTAACAAAATAATGTTGCTATGGTATTTGCATCCGCATACGTTTTGTGGCATATCACTGGTTAAAAGTACGTTCTTTGGACGCATCGAGGCAAACTTGGATTTTTTGATAATGTAATTTGGAAATTCAGATTTAAAAGTCTGGTATGCTTCAGCAACAGTCATTACAAGATGACGTTTTTGCATTTTAATTTTGCCGCTATTTGAATAAACTGTAACGACGTCTGCCTTTCCGGGCATTACTCGTGAAATACTATCATTATTATAAAAGTTAGTAACGCATGAGTAATCTGCTGTTGTCACTAATGAAGGACCCTTTACTTCAATATTCAAAATATCACTGGCCAATTTTCGAACTACGGCTGCTTTTTTTCGAGGACTTTTGGGAAGAGCGTTTTCCACTCTCCTTCTTGCTTTTCCAAAGGACGATAACGATTTGTAAGGAAGTTCATTTTCGATTGCAGTAAAAGGTGTAGCCAAGGAACGAGATTTATTAACACGCCATTTACGAGTGGCCAGCTTTGCTCGCTTTTTAAAATCAGCTGCCTTTTCGTCGTCCATTTCTGAGCGCCGTCTCTTCTTTCGTAAACAATCCTTTGCTCTAGCGGCTTTGAGCATAGCAGAGTTTTCTTTAACTTTTGCACGGTGTATTCGCTGTCTTTCGACATCACTCTTTGGTGGCATAATGTTTTAATTAATAATTAATAAATTATATCTACAATAGAAAATTGATGCAGCATAGTTGTAAAGAACAATCCTAATAGTAGATATATTTATTGGCAAATAATATAAAGGTAAAACATTAGAAAACTCCGTACAAATTAAGCATGTAAAATTGAAATTAAAAGTGTGTGATTCCGTCACGATATTGCGTGATTCCGTCACGATATTGTGTGATTCCGTCACGCACATTAAACATTTATTCGCATAAACAATATATCCAATATTCATACAATTTATTCCAAATTTTAAATATTAAGATAATGTGTAGTTATTTACTTTGATGTTTGCCAGAAACAATAATAAAATAAAGTTTTGTAATTATTTCGTGACGGAATCACAGAAAATCAATGAAATACAATATCGATTTAAATTCAATTAAATTATTAAATTTACCTAATAGTTTCTAAAAACTAATTTTACATATTTACTGTACAACATTTCTTCTTTAAAATGATACCATTCTTACCTGTTGATGTATTTTATAACATTAAATAATTAAAGATATATTGTTGTTGCATTTTTCACAAAAAATTCCCAGGCAATTTGTAAACATACCTCGGTTTCACTAACTACCATAAACATTAATTAGCGAACTTATTTATTCATTTATTTAATATTTTCTTGTGATTAGATACATATTAAAGCTAATTACGCCATAAATATACTGTAAAAAATTAGTTTATAAAATCAAGTTAAGGTTACGATTTTCGTGGAATTCATCATTGCTTTTAAACAAAAAAAGTCAATTGTTTTAAACTAAAAAGACAAAAAAAATATCAAATTAAAACTGTTTAATGTATTTGCGAAACAAAGCCATTTAAAAATTTATCTTCAGCTATTAAAATATTTTTCTTGGCTATAATTATAAAAAAATCATTCAAAAATAAACAATCATTTAGCAAAACATTAGTCGAACTCGTTCAAACTTTTTTTTTGTTTAGTTAATGATTATGTTGAAATTTTCGCTAACGAGTATGTTGAAATTTTTGTTGATGAGTATGTTGAAAACGTGAAATTGAAAACGTGCGTGCATAATTATAAAAAATATACTTTTAAAAACTACTTTTTAAAAAGTCTTTAAAAATTATTTACATCAACATTTTATAACAAAAGTACCAAGCATGTCGCAAATTAAAATTATATGGAGTTATTTTAAAAAAGGTGATAAAGAAGAAAATGCGAAGTGCATGTTACGTTCGGCTATTTTAAAAATTAGTCAAAGATTTACAGTACTTGTTTTCAAAGAGTGGTTTCCGGCTCCCTACTTCATCTAATACTATAAGATCGATGGTAGTTAAATTCTCAGATTCTGTAAAAGCCAATATAATGCAAAAATTCACATCACTAAAAAAGCAAAATTAAAAGTTTTCAATAACGTTTGACAAATGGACATCACAAAATAGTCAGAGATACTTAAACTTAAATGTAGATATGGAGGAGAAACACTTTAATCTTGGATTGATTCGAATCCATTGACGGTGCAATGCAGAATATTGCGTCAAGTTAGTTTCAGAAAAGCTAAATAGCTTCGATATTCACCTCCAAAAAGACATTATCGCCATGACCACTGATGGAGCAAGTGTGATGGTAATGATGTCTTGCTATCAACAACTATGCTATGCTCATGGAATACAACTTGAAGTTATTGATATCTTATACAAGAAAAACAGCGGAGAAGTCGAAGAATCGTTTACTACATATGAAAATTGTAAAGAAGAAGATGGATATGGTAACACTGAGGATGATGAAGTTATAAATAAAGAATATGGTTTGATAATGATTTTGGACCGACCATCTGCTGAATTGGTTAGCAATTACAAAGATCTCATGAAAAAAGTGAGAAAGGTTGTAAAAATATTTAAAAACTCTCCTGTAAAAAATTATACATATTTACAGAAGTATATCCAACAAGAACACGGGAAAAAGCTTAAGTTAAATCTTGATTGTAAAACTAGGTGGGAGAGCATGTTCGATATGTTAGAAAGATTTCATAGACTAAAAGTGTGTATTAAAAAAGCCTTAATTGTTGTTGGGTCAGAAATTCGTTTCACCCAAGAAGAGTGCTCCAAAATAAATGACTTAATTATTTGCCTGGCACCACTAAAACTTGGTCTCGAACTATTATGCATTAGAGAATCGAACCTTGTCACTGCAGAAACAACTTTTCAGTTTATGTTAGATAAATTACAAAAGCAATCATCACTTTTGAGCATAGATTTAGCCGCGGCACTTCGTGAGAGGTTTACACAATGTCGTAGTAAGAGTTTAAATGGACTATTAGTTTACTTACAAAATCCTAAAAAGTGAACAAGAAATTTAAAAAATTAAAATACTTTTTCAATGCCAAAAAGAACCGTTATGCGTCAAGAAATAAAAAAAAAATATTGATAAGAGTTTATACAATTGAAAGAAATGAAGTCGAAGAAAATGAAGTCGAAGAAAAAGAAATTGTAGATTCTATTAACAATTCCCAAATACTTACTCCTACAATTCTATCACTGAAAAAAGAATTTGAAAATAAAATACAGAAAGACAAGAAAAGCTGGACAAAAATGTAAAGGAGATACCAAATTAAGATTCTTTAGACTTTGATAAATTATTGAAGCCGGAAATGTCTGCCTATGAAAGTAATGGAGTAAGAGGCAAGTTTCTAGATATAGCGCATAGTTAGTTAATGACCATACCACCAACAAGCGTAGAGGTCGAGCGAGCTTTTTCAGCTGCTGGTTACATATGCAGTCCTTTGAGGAGTAGATTAAGTGATGATACCTTAAGTAGGATCTGTTTCTTAAGAGCGCATTTCTTACAATGATTTTCTCATTTTGATATTTAAAAAAAAAAATAAAGCTAATAGACGTTCTACGCAAAGCTAAAAGATGTCCTATGTATTTTGGCTTATCTTTTTGTAAATTAAATGTTAAGAATTATATTGATTTACAAATGAAATGTGTTTTTTGGCTTTATTTACCTTATCTTATCAATTTAATAAGTTGAGTATATTTTTTCTGAAATACTTGAAAGAGAAATACAATTGTCATTTTGCCTTTTATAATGTGCATAAGAAACCTACTAATCCCGCGGGATCCGCACAAAAATTAAATAATTCCGCGCGGATCCCGCGGGATTGAAAAGTGTGTGGGATTGCAATCCCTACTTTCAGCTCTTGTTAGAAATCGTAAAAACTCGCCGCGACACTATTGTAAATTTGGAAAAAAATAATTTATAAAAAATTTAAGCCATTACCGTTGCTTCTGACATTCTTCAATGATTGAGCAAATTAGATCAACTCCAAGATAAAATCTTCTTTGTTTGCAAAACAAAAATCTTTTTCCTCAAACATTTTATTAACACCAGCGAAACATTTTATTACCTGTGAGTGTTAAAAATCTTTTCATCGCATGTACATTAAAAACGCTTTCTTTAATATATTTTGAAATGCTGAGCGTTGACCGAAGATTAATTTTTCGTAACGGGAGTTCGCTCTAAAAATGTTTTAATAAATCTCTAACTGCATTAGAAGTTCATGTGATGGACACAGAAAACTGATCAAGTTTTACAAGGCGTCCTAAAAGTCATTCTTTGAATTGTTGTGTTTATAGCTTCTAAACTAATCACTTTTTCTGCATTTTTATTTCAGATAATTGAAAACAAACTCAGAAAACTTTAAAATAGATAATTACACTTCGCAATGACGAGTTGCAATAATATTGATGTATGCACGAAATAGTAATTATATTAACAAAGCTATTGCAACGTGTGAGTTACAACGACAATTTCTGGGATGAAATCCTCCTTTACCACCAGCAATTCGATTTGTGGCTCAACTCATAGAAAAAAAAGAAAAAGTCCGATAACTTACGAACAATAAGACCATGGACACAACAATTATTAGAAAATATAAAACTTGCAATTGAAAATATATTTTCGTACAAGATACACATATCAAGACCTGATGTTAAACGACCATTTAAAACGTTTGGAGTACTCTTGAGCTGTACTAACTCAGCATAATGAAAATGTTGCTTCAAAACTGTTAATGTTGGGACGAAGACGGCTTTGTTTATTTACTATTCTTTTTAGGCAATTTTGTTTATTGACTTTAAGCTGAATGGAACAATAAATAAACAAAATTATAGGTTCTTGGGAATTGCAAATCTAAGGCAAACCCACTTTAGGCCTTTATATTTGCGTTAGGCTACTGTATAGTGGAGAGTAACGGCCCAATTAGTTTTGGGAAGGATTTTTTTGAAGATAACAGAGGTAAAGCAGTTACAGTCATCATTGCCGCGCAACAACAAATGGTTGAAAAATTTTTGGTGCCTGAAATAAATCGATTAGGATACAGATTACATGGTTTGAAGAAGATGGTGATACCGCCCATATTGCTAGAGAAATAATGGATGTATTGCAACATTTTTCCTAACCACATTAGAATTTTCAAACTCGGTTACCATGGGTGATCTTAAAAAATTAAGCTAAAAAGTTCAGAGCAGAAAGCCGTTTCATAAAAATAATCCGTTCAACGTTTATCGGTGATAATTATCAGTAAGGGAAAATTTTTTAAATTCTTATCTAAAAAAAATCACGTCTCAGAGATTATCAGCATCTTAATAATATTTGGGTATTAAAGAATATTATGAGTAAAATTTGGTATTTAAAAATATTAGGTAATGAGCTGCAATGATAAATATCAGACGAATAACTTTAATAAAACCGTCCCACGATGTTAACTAATTTCTAAGCAATTATGCTAATACGAATCATAGAAGCGTAATAATTTAATCCCATACATTTTTCCAGATTTTTTTGCTTTTTTACTATAGAACATAAATCGTCACGGTTATCACGGATCACGATAATGCGTACGTGATAGCGTACGCATCAAGGTACCCTGTGATGCAAACTTTAAAATCATTTTATTTTGTCCGCAGAAAATAACTTCATTTGAATGATCAAATTGAGTGAAATTTGACTTCGTAGTGCTCCAATAAAAACATGAGAACCACTCTATATAATTTGATAAAATTTGGTGCAAATGTTGCCTACAACCACACCAAACTTTGGATGAAATTTCAGTTGGATTGGCTCATGGTTACGGATTTATGGCAGCTTTAGTTTAAACTTTGTTAGTTTTTCGTTACCTATACCTCAAAACGTTACCGATTACTGTGATATTCGGTCTTTATTTTCAAAATTATGTTTTTTTTCTTATAACTGTTTAATTGCAATCATTATATTATATTTAAATGTAATCTTTACTTTTATTAAACTACTGCTTAACATACAACTTAACCAACCATGTACATGTAATGCTTTTTTGACCTTTCAGAGATTTTCTTGACAAGTACAACTTTATTATTTTTATTAGCTGAATTGCATACAGGCCCGCCGTGAGCCTTTGCGGCGCCCAGGGTCAAAATTTCCCAAGCGCCCTACTGAAAGTGAAAGCTGATCTAATGATCCATAATTCAATACATATAATAAGCCATTTGATAACAAATCAAAGAGGATAAAAGAATATAGAATTTTTTAATTTTAATTAATGAACATTTGAACAGTTTATTTCTAGATAATTGCAATGGTCTTTTGACTTGGTTATACACTCATACATAAAATGATAAAGTCGACACTAGAACATGGTAGAAACAGACCAAAGACAATCATTAAACACTATTGGATGTTAAGAGCAAAAATTTGTCTAGAATACAACAGCTATTGTTGTTTCAACATGGCGAATTTGGAAATCACTTCACCGTAGCACAACTTTTTGGCAAGATCATGCTCAATGGAAATAACCAGAAGATTCGTGAGTCGTTCTTGGCTCATTGTAGACCTTAAAGCTGTCTTAACTAGAGCAAGCTTATTAAAAGATCTCTCGCCTTCCGCAACAGAAACAGGGATGGTGTTGAAGATGCGCAGCAAAATGCAGACTGATTCGAAGAGCGGCTGAAGACCTTTCTGGTATATTCCATTCAATAACGTCATGGAAGTGAGAGATTTTTTTGGACCAAAAAGATTGGATCGCTTCAGAGCATCGAGGTGGCGGACCTCTTCAATAAGTTTCTCTTCCTCAACATTGGTCGCGTAGATTTGTGCCAAGACCTTGCATTTCTCCTCCAATTGGATAGGTGCTTCAACACTTTCTTCTGATTCTTCTTCATTTGACATAACAAGAGATTTCAATGACCACAAGGACGAAAACATATTCGTCGTCTTCTCAGCAGCTTGGAATCTATCGCTGACCTGCTGAATAAAGCAATTGACCGTCTATTATATGTTTTAGCTGGTCAAATTGACCGGCTGCTTTTGCTTTCTTATTTTCCACGCTGCTTCCCAGTACTTCATCTTTTTTTTAAATAAACATGAAAAAAAAATTATTTATATTCGGCTTCGTGCGCCCCTGTCGACCTGGCGCCCCGGACAAAACAGCCCAGTAGACCCCTCCTCACGGCGGCCCTGATTGCATATCAAGCTTATTTTATTGCATTTCAAGGATAATGGACACAACTGGCTGAACTGTATATAATTTAAAAATATATGTAACACAAAATGACACCTCTTTCAGAAAAAATATATATATTTCCAGTAAAAGTGCTCAATACAGCGTAGAATAAGTAGAGCGAATATATTATCATTAAAATAAAAACTAAATAATTAGCTTGGTTTATATCACATTACTTAAAGTTTCAAGCAATAGCGATCATCAGATGTTATAAACCGTAAAAAAAACGTAATGACAAAAAATACGAAAAAAGTGCTATGGAGTGTCTGCTATGATGGCATTAAATTTTTTTATTAAAAAATTGATTTCATGGCGGCACTTTGATGTTAGCTCGCTTCGTTTATTGAGCTAGCCTAGTTTCGACGTGATAATGTGATACTTTTCGGTCAAGCGCAAATTACAGTAATTGCCACCGGGTTTAAACGATTCTGCCTGATCGAGGATGTTTACTTAAGGATGGGTTTTAAACCTTTACTTTTTCACTCCCATGCAAATTTAGAAAGTTCAGTGGAGTTTGCCTAACTTTCATAGCGATTTTCGAAGAATTACTATGCTTATACCATTTGTCTTTAAGGTTTTTTCAGTGAGCCCAATATAATAATGCCCCTTTTCTTGCTGCTGTGTTTTTACATTGCAAATATAAATAAGGTTTTTCTTAAGGCATTTTCCATTTAGTAGGCATGCAGCGGTTTGTCGGCAATTGCATGATTGGCTATTATTGTCAGTAGTGTTAGATAGTATTCTTTTGTTATGAGAAGTAATAATTTTCTTAATACTTGGGAGGAAGCTGTAACTAACTTTTACTTTGTTCCGGTCTTTAGGGAAGCATTTATCAATTAAACCCAAAAATATCTTTGCTACGTTTGTTCCAATGCTCAATGTTTCAATCCTGATATACATAGCAGAGATAAAACAATCGAGATACGGTTTTCGAAATCGTATATTTTTTGTTCGACTTTGAAAGCCGTCAGTTAGGCGAAGTTTCTTAAATTAAACGGAGTTAAAATCCGTTCAACTTTGAAAAAAAGTTCATTAAACGATGTCGAAATCCGTTAAACTTCGAAAAAAAGTTAAACGGTTACGAAAGCCGTAAAAAGTTGTAGCTTTAATTTTAAATCGATTTTGAAAACCTTTAAAAGTCGTTAAAACTTAATTAAAACGATGTTGAAAGCCGTAACAAGCCGTAACTTTAAATTTAATTGACTTTGAAAACCTTTAAAAGTTGTTAAAACTTAATTAAAACGATGTTGAGAGCCGCTAAATGTTATAAATCAAAATTTTACGGTTATGAAAATCGTATAAATTTGTTTACATTATATTTAACGAATTTGAAAACCTTATAACTTTGTTTATGTTATTTAACAAGATTGTAAAACATTAAACAAATATGCCAAAGACCCATCGCTCGCTGGTTTGGCAATACTTCCTGAAGGAATACAGAGGAGATAAGGCCTATATGGTGTGTGCAATATCTGCAAGAAGGACCTAAAAATGAATACTGGGTCAACATCGACCCTGAGTTGTCACCTGCGATCCAACCATAAGGATGAGTACATCGAAATGTGTCAGAATCAAAAGATACAGAATGAGGCAGAAGCTACCAAGGAGGACAAAATTGAAGAGGCAGAAGATGAATTGGAAACAGTTGGCACTGGTAAGTTAGTTACATAATGGATCTTACGATGCGATGTAGCGAAGTTATGCAACTTTTTTTTTATGTAAACAACGAAATCCGGGGTTAATTCAATGTTAACAAATGTATACAACTGTTTTTAGGTCACAGGAAAAGAAAAAGGGTTCTAAAAGCCAGAAAGAATCTGTGCTATCCAACACAGAGCACCACTCAACTTCGTGGTGACATGGAGCTCATGATTTACCTTGCAACTGACAATCAGCCTTTCTCCATATGTGACTCTATTCTGTTCCAAAGACTGCTTGCCCACTTTGACTGAAGGTTTAAGGTTAAAAGTGGTGCCTGCATGGCTCGCTTCAAGTTACCTCTCCTCTATAGGAATCTGCAGATGGCCATGAAGAGCATTTTTGACAAGGAGCTTCCTCATTGCGACCGAGTTGCAATCAGCACTGACATCTGGACCTCACGCAACAACGACCCATTCATGGCGGTGACACTTCATTACATCACCAAAGAGTTTGTTCTACGAAAAGTAACTGTTGGAGTTGTTCCATTCCCAGGTAAGCACACTGGTCAGAACATTGCTACTCAGTTGGACAACTTGGTTAAACGTTTTGAGTCACTCAAAATGGTCAAGAAGCGGGTTGTTGTGTGTGATCAAGCTTCAAATATAAAAGCTGCACTGAGGAAGTCAGAGACTATTGCTGATCTTGAAAGTGGTTCAATCACGTGCATTGACCACAAGCTTAACATGGCCCTGGAAAGGACTGCCAACAAACAGCCTGATATCAAGGCTGCTATCGACGCATGCAGGACAATCTCCGCCCGAGTCCATCACTCTCCTCTTGCTAAAGGGGTGTTGAAAAAGAAGTGCCTCGAGATGAATGGTAATATTTTTAACTTTTTAAGTAGATACGAATACGAAGTTTTACAACTTAATGTCAAATTTTTACAAATATTTTTTAATTTCAAACAAGGTTTTCTAAGAGTTTACGATTTCATGCGAAGTTTTTTGCGAAATTTTATTTTAGTTTTTGTTTCAGTACCCTACAGAAAGATCACTGCTCCTTGTGCAACCAGATGGAACTCTGTCCAGATGATGCTCCTAGACATCAACCATATTCAAAGTGTGCTGTGTGCTCTCCGGGCTGACAAAAAGGAATGGACCACACCCATTCCTACGGATGAACAATTTGAGCTGGTTGCAACCATTCTGCCACTCCTGACCACATGCCGAGTCATCTCTGAGTCAATGTCGAGTAATAAGAAAATTACAATAGATAGAGCACTGACAGCCATTGTTCATCTTGTGGATAGGTGTGCTTCTCTGAGGGTCAAAGAAATAAGAAAGAACAGTGTCACTGGAGTAGGTCATTTCATGGTTGAGCTCATTGTAGAACTTGAGAAACGATTCCCAAGAGGAGGATGTGACATCATGCCTTATGCTGTAGGCTGCCTATTGCACCCCTTCTTGAAAGGCCAACAACTGCACGCTTATGGTGTCAGGGATGAGATTTTTGACAAGTTGAAAACCAGTCATCCTACAACAGCAGACTGGATGTCAAACCAGCAAGGTACAATCAATGTCTCAGATGAGATCACCGATGAGTTTCTTGAAGATGATGGTAAGACTGAATTCTGGAAGGCAGCAGCAAAGGTAATAGCTATTAAGTATAATATAAAATAAATTTCTTTAAAACTAGTTAAATATACATCTACTAATCTTAATGCAATCGAACAAACAAAGTCATAAAAATTTTAATTTGAGGATACAATGCCATACGAGGGAGAGGGGGGGCGGTTCAAAGTTAAACGAACTTTTTAAAAATTATTTGAATTTAAACAATTTTAGATTAAAGAAAGCGAAGTTATACGAAGTTTACTAAACGTTTAACTTCCTTCCTTTCTTTTAGACTGTGTCCAGCCAATTCAGACAGACAA
Organism: Hydra viridissima; assembly: GCF_058129835.1. Taxonomy (NCBI): domain Eukaryota; kingdom Metazoa; phylum Cnidaria; class Hydrozoa; order Anthoathecata; family Hydridae; genus Hydra; species Hydra viridissima. The sequence continues at coordinate 13,053,493 of NW_028324302.1, read as the reverse complement.
ATGCTACAGCTGAGGGTCCTCCGATTTCCGTTGAGTGGGCAAAATTCAGAGAAACAACTGTGATAGATTCAAAGGTTAATGTCCTTGACTGGTTGAGGACACATCGCAAAGAGATGCCCATCTTGGCAGGACTTTCACGGGAGTATTATTGCCTGCCAGCCTCAAGTGCCTCAAGTGAGCGGGCCTTTAGTGAAGTTGGACAGGTGGTCCACGAAAAGAGATGCAGGTTGTCTCCAAAAACCACTGAGAAGTTGGTCTTCATCAACGAGAACTTCGAACTCTTAAACTCCTTTGTACCAATTTGGGAATACCACTCCATGGAAGAGCAAATGGCAGCAAGATCTGCTCCAGACAGAAATCAAATGATGATGATGATGATGATGATGATGATGATGATGATGATGATGATGATGATGATGATGATGATGATGATGATGATGATGATGATGATGATGATGATGATGATGATGATGATGATGATGATGATGATGATGATGTAAACTCCAGTATTGTTGAACTGGAAAGGTGAGACAGACATCGTTTAGGCTCCCAAGGCCAGGAACTTGCACAAAAAAATGAGAATGAAAGACTGGAAGCGGACAACTAAATATTCTTTACTAGGGAAGCATGCTAGGATTATTTTAGATTAGGTAATCGATAATATGCAAATAATTTTTTCACATGTTTAAGAAATTGGATTTATGAAATCTAGAATGATTATTAAATGAAAGGGTTTTAGCATATCTTTTGTATATTATGTATTTCTGTAATGATACTGTAGTGTATACTTCAAATTTTTATTATTAAGAAATAGAAGGGCAGAGATTGCTAGCATATACCAAAACAGTTATCACTTCACTTTACTTTATACCGATGTCTTTGAACCTGAACATAGTTAGCTTCTCATCGATTGTGATTTTTTCTAAATCTAAGGGATAGAGTAGGAGTCTAGGAGAATAGAAGGGAAGAGCATAACAGTACTAGTACAGCCACATACAAGTTCAGCTTAAAATATGGCTTATCAGTTCACTTCACTTTAAAATTTTTGCTAATAGAGCTTGAAGTTGAAGTCATTAAACTTGAACTTGAAGTCATTGAGCTTAAAACCTGAACGTTTTAAAACCCGTTCGTTTGTTTACTTTTTGTATGCACTCGTTTCGTTTACATAAACGATTTCGAAGACAGTTAAATTTTTGGAAGTGAATTTGAAAGCCGTTAGAAGCTTTAAACAGTTTTAAAACACGCCATTTTCGAATTTACACAACTTTTTACGATTTTGAAAACCACGAAAATATACTTTATTTGAACTAATACGATTTTGAAAACCGTCAAATTAAATTTTATACAACTTTTTACGGTTTTGAAAACCGTCAAAATATATTTTATTCGAAGTAATACGATTTTGAAAACCGTTTAAATAAATTTCATACAACTTTTAACGATTTCGAAACACGTTCACACACGACTTTTTGCGACGTCGCACAGTGGAGTATTTATACGAAAAAGTTGATCAAAAGTCAATTTTCAAAATTTTGTCAAAATCTGTTTTTATTGGTGCATTGGTAAAGCTTAATAAAGGTTACATTCCTAAATGGTCATTTCGGTTATCCATCTCCCTCCCACCTTATTGGGGCAGCTTTAAAAGTCGAGTAATTGTGGTAATGAATTCAATTGTTTTTCAACGTTCCTGTTGGCGAGCATTATTACAAATCGTTTTTTGAGTTTGTGGTTAGTGACAAATTTTAAAAATCATTATGGATATTGAAAAAGAAGGTAAGCTCATACTTTTGGTATATTTATTTTCTCTATTTTATATGTTACTGTCATATTTCTCATCAATTATATTTGATGTAAAAAATTTAACGTTTTTTTTTATATACACGATATTAAAAAGTGTTTTTGAATATCAATTAAGCCTTATTAAGCTACGAGCTTGTGCTTCACGTAAACCTTAGATATTCTATTTACCATTTTAAAAAAAAAAAGTTGCACATGTCCCTAAGATTTTTTTAATTTTTTTAATCAATAAGGCAAATACATTTTTTTTGTGATTAAAACTTTTATTTAATTTAATTCATATTTTTATTGTAGAATCTCAAGCTATCACAATAAAGATGACTAGACAATCACTTTATGAAGTCTTGGAGCAAAGTTCCGAGGAAAAAAATTGACGACAAATTCGTGTTTTTATTAGAACACCTTAAAAACATAACTAAATGCCCTGCAAAGGAAGAAAGTGCACTAAAAACCATTTTTTCACCTTTTAAGTTCCAATTTAAACAAAAATGGGAAAACGCTAGCCGTATAAGAGAGCGTTTTTTAAAAAATAACAAACAATGGCTCAATACCACCATAGCTCTACCAACTTGGACGGTAGCAAAACCCGGCCGACCGTCAAAAGAATTTTGTGAATCGAGTTCACCAACGAGAAGGCGAAAAACAAGGGTTTTAAGGGAACATATACCTTGTGAGCAGTTGATGTATGCTGCTCAAATGAGTCAACGTGCTGCAGGGAACAGTGACGCGTCTAACGTTATAAAGGAAATTTTATTTACACCAACAAAAACCAAACAATATAGAAAAAGTGACACAACTACTGAAGATATCATTAAAAAGCACACACCATCAGAAGCGTTGTCAATTTTTGTGGAAGCTGATATGACTAAAAAACAATATGAAATTATTCATGCAGCCAACAAGAATATCTATCCATGTTATTCACTTATAAAAAAAGCCAAAAAAGAATGTTATCCACCAGAAGCATCGATAACAGTTACAGAAACTTGTTCAGAAATTAAATTACAAGATCTTCTGGATCACACGTCTAGGCGATTATGTTGTTATATGAATGAAATTATTGAAAATTTAAATGAAAAAGAAAGAAATAATTTAGAATTGATTTCGAAATGGGGTTGTGATGGCTCGCAACAACAAACGTTTAAACAAAAATTTCAAAACAGCGATGATAGCGACGCTAACATATTTCAAAGTTCTTTTGTGCCCCTACGGCTCATTTGCCATATTGGTAACCAAAAGAAGGTGCTTTGGCAAAACCCAGCACCATCATCTACAAGGTATTGCCGACCAATAAGAATCCGTTTTATTCGGGAGAGCAAAGACGTAACGAATGATGAAATCGAATACATAGAGAACCAAATAAAAGGCTTGAGAAAAAGTGAAATAATAAACGCTTTTGGTGGTAATTTGCAAATAAAGCATGTATTTCTTTTTACTATGATTGATGGAAAAGTTTGCAATGCTGCTACAAATACGACATCAACAATGAGATGCTATATGTGTGGGCAAACTTCAAAAGATTTTAATGACTTGAATAACAAAACGACAGAAAGCCGTGAAACACTGAAATTTGGGCTATCAATACTGCACGCAAGAATCAGATTTTTTGAATCCTTGCTGCATATGTCGTATAAAATACCAATAAAAAAATGGCAAGCAAGAACAGAAGAAGATAAAAAAATAGTAGCGGAAACAAAACAAAAAATTCAAAATGCCTTTAAAGATGAATTAGGGCTGTTGGTTGATATTCCTAAGGCTGGATTTGGGAACAGTAATGATGGTAATACATCAAGAAGATTTTTCGCCGATCCCTTAACCGCTTCCCGCATCACAGGGGTTGATATAACTCTTATAAAAAAATGTAATGTCATTTTGGAAGCAATTTCGAGTGGGCATCAAATTAATGTAAAAAAATTTGAAAATTTTGCAAATGAGACGGCTAAACTTTATGTTGATTTATATGCATGGCACCCAATGACGCCAACTATGCATAAAGTTTTAAGACATGGCACCACAATAATTGAACAGGCTATACTGCCTATTGGCCAGCTATCAGAAGAAGCAGCCGAAGCCAGAAACAAACATTTCCATCTTTATCGACAGAATTATGCGAGGAAGTCTTCGCGAGAAAACTGTAATAGAGATATTTTAAACAGACTTCTGCTAACTTCGGATCCTTTGCTAAGCAGTATGAGAAAAAGGCCCCAGACAAAAAGAAAACCGTTCTCCAGTGAGACAATAGGACTCTTGATGCCGGAAACATTAGAAGACTCACAAGCGATGACGATTGACGACATATCAGATATTGATTCTGATTGAAAATGATTGCATTGACATTTACAAAAATATTTTATTTTATTTTGGATTAAATGTAGGGCTATAATAATAAATTTAGATTGTTAATTTCAAACGTTTGGTTGTCAAATCATTAGCCCCTTGTAGCGGATTAACCATAGGATTTAATCCTTTAACGAAAAATAATAATTATCAACAGATATAACCTAAGGATTAAGTTCAGTGATTGAGAAACCCAGTATAGGTTTAGATGCATCTTTCAAGTGTGATTATCCTTTTTAGTATTATAAATTTAGTTATTTGTCATTATGTTAAATAGTTGTAAAGTTGTAGATATTTGTAAAGTATGTAAGATGTATAAAAATATGTATTTTTTGTTTTAATATATAAATTTTTTACACTTCATGTGTGACCAATCGTTTTTAATACAATATAATGACCCTAAACTTCTTTTTACTACATATTACATAGATAATAAACATAAAATAATTTTGTTCAACTTTTCAAGTGAAATACTCCACTGTGCGGCGCAAGTTTGGTGAGTCATGGACGTATAAGAGATGGATGGGCAACTAATTGTTTTACATCAGAAACCGTAGAATTCAGCGAGCCATGCGAGTTTCTGACAAACTCTAAATTTTTACCTGTCAACAAAAAAAATCTGTTAAAATGGCCGCCCACAGTTTTAAAACAGAAACTCTGATCACGTGGTATTAGTTTAAACTTTTAAAGCATTTGTTTAATAAGACTGTACTGATAAAGTAACTACTTCACGCGTTGGCAAATTACCAAACAAATTACACCAAGGTAAAGGAAATTAGTTGTTGGCACGAAAAGATTTTCATTATTTTTTCAAGATAAACATTTGTAAATTTGGGAACTTTTTTGGTGTAAACAGTCTGTCAATGATAAAATAGACCTGTAAGGATAATTTTAAAATGACTAAAAAAAGTAAAGCGAAATATAAAAAAGCTTAAATAAAGTTTTTTTTCAAGATCTGGTTTCATTCAATTCCTTGGTCCTTCATTCACCAGCCTTATTTTTGTGTATTTTTTAAGTATTTTTTCCGATGTCACCATTTTTTGCCTCGACTACTCTATGAGCTCCATAATATATATTCCACTATGCATTATTTTTTTATAGGTGTATTTTCTAATGGGCTTTTTTATAATTCATTTCATAAAGCAAAACCTTTTAAAAAGTTATTCAAATTTATAATTATCTTGCAAAATGCGGCCAGATATTTCATGTTTTCGTTTTTCATATTTCATATATTAATTTCATTTGTCATATAAAGCACATAACAACCCATTTGTTTTTGTCAAATAAAAATTAGTTTATATATAGCTGGTAAATCATGTTATGTTAAAATTAAATACTTAGTTATTCTTGCGGTTTGCCATAAATTGGCTTTGCTAAATTCTTTAAAACTGTGACAAATTATTTTTTTCTTTTTTGTATTTATATTCATTTTATGTATAAGTTATTTATCTTTAACTGTATATATTTTTGTTGTTAAACATAAAAATGGAAAATTCTTTATTATTCATAAACTGGAAGTCTACAGCAATATAATAGATGGAGTAGTTCCCTGGACATGAAACCAATATGCTCTAGGTAGCTACAAAACTAGTTGTTATTTTGTATTATTTACTATATCTCTAGTTATACATGTATTAAAGTAGTTAAGTAAATGATTTCAATTTCTATATTAGCGTTGTTTCTTAAAATATTAAGAATGTCTAGCTAAATAAAATTAAGCTTAAAACTTGATTCTATTCCTGTTATCTTTAATAACTAAAAAAGAAGTTGATGTGACTGGTTAGACGAGACCAAAAATTTTCGACGAATCCGACAGACTTGAGCATAATTAAATTTTTATAACGAAAGATTTGTAACAATACGCAACGAGCATGGATCGCAAAAAAAAAACAATATCGTTGCACGTCCATCTCTTAAGGTGAGTTTCCACTCATCCGTTTTTGCTACGGGAAAGGGAAAGGGAAAGGGATGGGAAAATTAAATACTTGATCAAGCGCAGTGATTAATTTTCAAAATTAAATTACAAACTGCACATGCTCACGTGATTAATTTTCCCTTCCCTTTCTCTTTCCCGTAGCAAAAACGGATGAGTGGAAACTCACCTTTAACGTCCATGGGTTAATATATTAACCATGAACGACTAACCCAGCTAACACAAAACGTTCGAGCACGTTCGACGAACGTTAGAAACGTTCAGGCACGATCGATGAACGTTCTGTAAAAGTTCTGGGTGTGTATTCACCAAACCTTTTTTTTTTGTATAAGTTCGACTTCAGTCGGGCGTAAGTTCAAAACTCTAAAAGTCATATATACGACTTGTTCAAGTAAACTATGACTTTTTACATTGCATACATAGGCGCCGACTTTTGATTTTGGCCATGGGGGGGGGGGGGGGGGAATGGAAATGCTAGGAGGCAGAAATATTGCTTCAAATGGTTGTCTTTTTTACAAATTCATTACCAATCTTCCCCATATCCAGAATATCCAATTCTTCATTGTGACAATTGATAATGGACAAGTAATTTAAACTTTTATGGGTTATTGTATTTCTTAAATATGTCTTCACTCTTCTTAAAAAATTATCTCTTTGTAGCACATGTTGTTATTGAAACTGTCATAACTAATTGGATGAACTTTTTTAGCTTTGTTAGATTGATCATACTATTTTCATGACAATTTAAAACATTTAAAACGTCCATGAAAGATGCTACTTTTAAATTTTAGCTTCAATTATGTAATGAAACATGTCTCCATGCAATTTAAGTTGATCAATATTTAGATTAGAAAAGACTTAGAAAAGAAAAGTGTTCAATAGCAACAATTGGGACTCAAAGGTAAACCTTAATGCTAGGCCGCCTAGAACAAAACCAATAGCTTCCTTGTAGACTGTATTGTAACGCTTTTTTGCAGTGAAAATGTGTGGCTGTGTCAATCCACAATCAAATTTAATTGGTAGCTTTCTTTTCCTTGGATCTTTAGCTTCTTCTAAACCAAGATTTTTCCATTCCTCTTTTAAATCTTCCCATATGGCAGAGCTAAACTTTTCTCTCATGCTGTATATGATAATAATATCAGTGCATGTTTTTAAATGTAAATTTTTACTCCGGACAAATGATCTCAAGGACAAATAGTCACTTTCTTACTGATAAGTCTTGAACTAAGCAAGTCTCTTCGGTGATTCGCTAATGAACGTAATTAACTCCCTAGTAAGTTGAAGAATATCTCTTACCTCGATAACATTCTTCATAAAGTCTTGGGTTACGAGATTTAGTGAATGCGCTTGACAATGTATAAATAATGCTCGAGATTCGATGGCTTTTATCTCTATGCTCTAGATTCGATATTTTTCTATATTCATTATTCGATATTTTTCTATATTTAACATTCGATACTATTGTATATACAGTATTCTTATATCTATGCTCTAGATTCGATGGCTCTTATTATTAAACTCCTAAAACATTACTGGCAGTTCACACTTGCTGATGCTTCTACCAGCTACAGCATTAAACTAATAATATATTATCACGGATTATCACGGGGGCGAATAGATACTCTCGCCTCCGTGCATAAATTTCCGGGGGGGCTAATGCCCCTATTGCCCCTATGGACTCGGCGCCTATGATTGCATACACATGTGGGAATACATACATACCTATAATATATACATAGTCTTGCATGTTACTTAAAATCACTAAATTTTTAGCATAGTTTGCATAATCCCACAGGAATAATTTACGCATTGTTATTATTTATAAGTAGAAAATGGACTTTGGCCGTCTGGAGTGATACTTTCGTTCGATTAGCTTTCTGTTTACAATTATCTAGACAAGCAATCTGTTATTTTTGTCTTCTATTTTAAAATATGCTATTTCTGTCTTTTATTTTAAAACCAAGTAGTCTGTTTGACTTTTACTGGAGACTCTGTCAAGTGTTTTGAAATTCGCTTGAAAGGAGTCACAAATAATAAGAAACGGAAAAATCGTAACAAAAAGTTATTTTTGCAAAAACGTCAACTTTTGTGATGCTTTTATTATTTACATCATGTGATACGATGTCACAGTGTGAAGACCAAATTTTCAATACTATATGTTTTTTACTTATTTAAATTTTAGATAATTAAAATCAAATAATAAATGTGAATTATTTGACTTGATGGAATGGAGATAATTTATAATTACTTTATCCTGATCTTTATCTACTCTTCAATTAACTGTAAGCATTATGGAAAGGATCTTAACGTCGTTCATAGCTATTTCAGGTAATATTTTTACTGAACAGTTTTCTTACTTTATATATTCCATAGATTTCGATAATTTTCATCTTTCAATTGTATACCATAAGTAGCATATACAGACAATTTAGCTGCATAACTATATCATTATAGTAGTAACTACAAGATGAGTTAGACAGTCCTGTGAAAAATAAACAAAATGTCCTCATTTTTGGCAATATTTTAATTACTAAAATACAATATTTGAAATCAATTTCTCAGTATTAAATAGCATTACATATCAAGATTTCTTTAACTATGCTTCACAATCAAGCTGTTGCATTTATCAGCAAATTTTTTTTTTTTTTGATTGCTTTATATAAATAAACATTGTATAGAGAATAAAAGATGTTAAATAAAGGTCCTTTTATTTTTACAAGCATTGAATTGAAATTTACTGAATTTTGAATATGGTTATGTATAAAGTTTATGAAAAATAGGAACTTATTCAACTATGTTTACATATCAGTCATGGTTTCACTATCATATTCATAATTTCTCTTCAATCTTCCTATTATAAAATCATTGCTTTTTATTTATCTATTTATTTATTTAAAGTTTATTACAAGTTCTATGCACTGAATTTGCTATACAGAAATTTTTAAATTCTTTTTCTATAAAATACTTTAAAGGTTAGCTATCTATCTTATCATGCAATTGATTAATGATGAGGGACAGCTTAATATAACTGTTTTATTAACAAATATCAATACATTTTAAATTTATTTAAAATGCATTTACATTAATTTTGTTTTTATGTATTTGCATTTGTAAAACAGTTTTACTAATAGTTAAGGCTACCTATTTAAGTTCAATAGTTTAAATAAATGAGTGCTTAACAAGTAAAGATGGTATCAGCAAAATTTAAAAACAGATAAAATAGATTTGTATCTAGAAAACAGTTTCGTAGGGTAGTAAATGATGAGTATTAACTAAGCTGTTGATAATTGAGTTAATCATTCAAAAAAAAAGTGGGGATTTCACAATATTTTCTAGAAAAACTCTTTATTTTATTAATAAGTTATGAGTTAGAAATTTTATATGAATTTTAATGTGTAAAGCTATAGCTGCTCATTTGTTTGTTGTCAATTATTAAAATTTGCTTCAACAAAATGTCTTGATCAAGTTTTTTTTGCTTGTTAATATAATTAAGAGTTGCTGTGAGATCACAACATAAAGCTCATGTAATGAAGCTTTTTCTTACATAAATGAATAATTAAGTTGCTTGTATTTTTGGATTTTTAATAATTAAAAAAGTGTGCAACTAGAATGTCTTAGACAGAACTTTCATTTTGTATTGGAGATTGCAGAAAGTCAACATCTTTCTCTAGAAAACTAATTTCGTTCTAGGAAATAATTTGTAAGGTTTTACTTGCTAGTTGCAGTTTTTAATCAAAAAAGAATTGTAGAACAATTCACTGCTTTGGATCAGATCATTGTATTGCTGTTCAGCTTGTTAGTTATCTAATGTTATATAGTTGAACTAATAAACAATTGTTTGATTAAATTTTGTGAGCTGTTGCAGCCATTTTTGTGCTTCATTCAAAAAAGTGATTTTGTTACTGTTGCTTGAAAATAGTATGAATATTTCATCCATTTTGAGTTTTATAGCTGTAAACATTTTCATTTAATGGTTGAATTCTTATGTTTATGAAAATTTTTTTTGGGACTGTTGTTTTTAAATTTATGCAAAATACAAAACAACAAATTAGATTCTTCTTTATGAAGTATATTTATATTACTGAGTTTTTGTTACCTCAAGAAAGGAACTCAAATGAAGAGTTTTTGTAGTTAAAGTAACGATTTGCGGAGAATATTAGACATAAATTACTTTCAGATTTTAAAATGCCAGCAACATCTTCTTTTCAAATACCTTTATATAAAGGCTCAATAAGGCGGCAACCTTTAAGATTTGGTGTTAAGCGAGTTCACGAAGAGAGTTTGTTAAAACCAATGTATCAAATAATCGAGATTGAAAGACATTCTTACCCCATGATTAAATATACCAAAATGGTGACAAGTATCTCATTCAAATAATTAAAAGATGGTCTTATAAAGCAAACTATCTTTTGGAGTATTTATTATAAGCAAATATTTTTTTATACATTGTCTTAATAAGGATCTTTTTTACAATCAAAGATTTTTGAAAATTATTGAATATATTATTCTTTAAAAATGTAATTTTTTAATTTTAGTAAATTGATATTTACTAAAAAACTTCATTTGAAGTTTAGTTACAATAGATAGCAAGAAAATTATTGAAAATTTATTTAAAGTCTGTTTTGTAAACTTTTTTTCAATTTTGAGAAAACTTAATTTTAAGTGTGTTTTATTTGCTACAAAAAATTATTTGTTAAATGTCTAAAATTCATGTTTTTATGCAAAAATAATTTCTTTTTTATTAAAATTGTGTACAGTTTTTTGTAAACATAAATGGTAATCAATTTTCATTTGTAGCTTGGCTAATGGCTTTTTCATTTTTATTTATGTTAGTATGTATCCTCCAATCATAATGAGTTTTGCTATTGATACTTTGATAAGGAAGAAATGTTATTCACAATTTCATGTCTTGTTTAATGGTTTTTTTAAATTCATATTGTTTTCCTTTAATGTTTTTTTTTATTATTATATTTTTTTCCTTTTTGCAAACTGTTTAAGAATTATTTATAAACTTTGTTGATAAAAATAAAATTTTGTTTTTTGAATTCTAAATAAAATGGCTTAAGATGGCTTTTATAAAGTCTTGATAATGAACCTTTATTTTTTAATTCATCAGGCCAACGTTTTAGTTATAACATCTAAGACTAATATTTGAATTTGAAAAAATCTCTCAATTTCAATATTATTTCTGAATGTAAATATTAAAGTTAACATTTTAAGCAATAATTTTTTTTATTATTTAAAGTGATCTATAAAGGTTTTACTGTTGTTTTAATTCAAAGCATAAATAAATATGCAACTTTTAAAAAGATATAAAAATACTAATTGTGTTAATAGAATAGCCAGAGTTATGTATGTAAGATACATACATACATACATACATACATACACACATACATACATACATACATACATACATACATACATACATACATACATACATACATACATACATACATACATACATACATACATACATACATACATACATACATACATACATACATACATACATACATACATACATACATACATACATTCATACATACATACATACATACATACATACATACATACATACATACATACATACATACATACATACATACATACATACATACATACATACATACATACATACATACATACATACATACATACATACATACATACATACATACATACATACATACATACATACATACACCATACATACACACATCCATCCATCCATCCATCCATGCATACACATGTTGTTCAGAAATATACTTTTATTTTTATGAAAGTTTATACAATTCTTTATAATATTTAGAAATACTGATGTAAACAACAGGTTTGTTGATAGAAGTTCACCTGATTATGATAATGCTCTTGCAAAACCATTTATCAATAAGATATTTCGATCTGATGCTGGTGCATTGTTAAAAGCATCGCCAAGTGTTATTGAAAATGGAGGCAGTGTTACAGTAGCATGGTTTGGAGTTAATAATCCAACTGAAAAAGATTATGTAGCTTTCTATTGCCCTCCTGAAGACAATCCAAGTCATTACCTGGATTATTTTTATGTGAAAAATAGTGCAACATGGAGTAAAGGTTATGGAGAGTCAACTGTTGTTGTTTACAACATGAGAACTACTTGCATATTTAAGTACTTTCGTAATGATAATAACTCTCAGTTAGTGGCAATAAGTAATGAGATTTCATTTCAGGGCGGACCTCTTGCTCCTTTGCAAGGTCATTTATCACTTACCAATAATCCCACTGAGATGAGAGTTATGTGGGTTTCAGCAAAGGGTAAATTGCTATTATTACAATGCTTTAAATTTTTCTAAATTAAAATATAATCACAAAAAATTGCTTCCTTTAAGCCTTAGTCTTTTTCTCATGAAGCTTATGTTTTTTATGGTATTTAGTTGATTTAACATTTATGAGTTAATTGCAAATCTATAATTTTTATATATCTATTAGTGAATTATTATATCTTTAGTTAATGATGCTGTTATGGTTCGTTATGGATTAACTAATGCCTTAGAAAAAACATCCTTCGATTCATCGGTACAAACTTATTATGCATCTGATATGTGTGAAGCTCCTGCAAACTCATCAGGTTTCAGAGATCCTGGATTCATTTACGATGTTCTCTTAGTTGATTTACTACCAAACACAAAATATTATTACTCTTATGGCACTGAAGCAGTGAGTTTTCTTAATATTTATTTAAATTATGAAAAATATATGAAAATATACCTTGACATTAATTCAAGCATTTTTATTGTTTCAAAATGCACATTATTCTTTGCTAAGGAAAAAGCTTTAATTATAAATGGTGAAACCCTTCACAAAGAAATAAAGAATGCTCTTTTAAAGTTTTATACTCTTATATGTATACAATTTTGTTTTTTGTTAATTTGATTTTGTAGAAAAATGATTTGCATTTATGTAAAATAGTACTTGTTGAGAGAGATTAATGCAATCATCACAAATACCACAAACAAGTGTGATATAGCTATATATAAATTGGCTATTTTAGTTAAGTATTTTACCAAGCAAGGGTGTTATGTTTTACAGTATTTTATAATTTTGTATTTTAGCACATGAGTGACATAATGACCTTTACTACCGCCATTCCGGCTGGAGATGATACTCCATATAAAGCTATATTTTATGGTGATATGGGAGTTGACCCTTATCCAGAGGCAGTTACCACTGCAAAGCTTGTGCATGAGGAAGTGTTAAATGATGACATAAGGTTCATTTACCATAATGGGGATATCTCATATGCAAGAGGCTATGTAGGACTTTCTTTTTACATTTTACATTTAACTTAAAGGGAGTTTCTCATATGAAAGAGATTATGAAGGAATTTCTTTTTATATTTTGCATTTTTAGAATAATATTACAAATTGGTGAACTTATAGAAAATACTGTAGTACAAATTTAATTTATAGATTAATGGCATAAGTTATAGGAATTTAACAAATGAATAGAATTTTCATTTATTATTTTAGGCTTATATTTGGGAACAGTGGTTTAAATTAGTGGAGCCTTACTCTACCCTGATACCATATATGGTTGGAATTGGAAATCATGAATATGACCATGTAACTGGTGGAAAGAATGATCCTAGTCATGCACAAGGAGATGGTGGTTTTCGCCCACCATGGTTTAATGGTAATTCAGATTCAGGGGGTGAATGTGGTCTTCCCATGTTTAAGCGTTTTCATATGCCTGACACTGGTCATTCAATCTGGTGGTAAAAAAAAATTTGTCTTTTTTTAGACAAAAAAGTTATTTTTGAATTGTTGCAAGTGTAAAATTTAATTTTAAGTCATTCAATGCCAAAAGATCTAATGGCCATCATAAACCGCAACAGATCTTAGTGAAGCATGTTTGAGTGCTGTATGTTGATAAGATAAACAATTTCTAAAAATTTCAGCTCAAAATTTTATGCAGTTGAAAAATGACTAATTAAAAAATGGATCATTTTGAAATCTTTCAAAGGCAAAAACTATTCTTTTCTTCATTTTTAGAGATTTATAACTTTTAAACAAATTGCTTTCTTGCCTAATTTTTCCAATTTATAACAGTTTGTTTCAATCTATAGATATGTTTAGAGAAGTATGAAGATGTTTTTTTAACTTTTTTTAGGTACAGTTACGACTATGGTTTAGTTCATTACATTATGCTATCGTCAGAACATGATTTTTCACCTAGTTCACCACAGTATATGTGGTTAGAATCCGACTTAATGAATGTTAATCGCACCAAAACTCCTTGGGTAGTTCTTGGAGCACATAGAGCTATGTATTGTAGTGCTTTTATACCAGGTAATTAAGATATGTGCATTGTAATAGTCAATTTTATAATATTTAGCTATAACTTGCGACATATTGCTCAGTTCCTGCAATATTTCAGCTGCGATAATATTTGCATCAATTAAAACTACTTTTTTTTTGAAAAAATATTCTCAGATTTTATTGCTTACAAAATGAGTACATTTTTTTCATCATTAAGCAAAGATAATCTCTGTTTCAAACAAGCTCTGAAGTTACTGAAATGAAATACAAAAGTTTACAAACTATATTTTTTCAGACGACTACATTGTTGCTTTAAACATGCAGCGCTTGTTTGAAGATGTTCTTTACAAATACAAAGTGGATTTAGCTTTATGGGCACATTATCACTCTTATGAACGCACATGCAAAATGTACAAAAATCGGTGCCAGGAAGATGGTGTTACACATTTAGTAATTGGATCTGCCGGTAAAAGTACCGACCCTGACATTTGGTTCCCAAAGGAGTGGTCAGTTTATCATATAAATGATTACGGTTATGGTCGGCTCACTGTCGTCAATTCTACAGCTTTGTATTGGGAATGGATTCAGAACAAGTCTCAAAAAGTTATGGACTCGTTTTGGCTAACGAAGTAAAAACAAAAATTCTGTTTCTCTCTTTTTTTATTGAAAATTGATTTTAGGTAAATTTGTTTTTGATTAATTAAAGTTTTTATAATTTGTAATAATAAAATATTTGTTCATAAAAATTATTGTATTTCTACTTTTTGTTTTACATTTTTAAAAAACTTTTTTGGTGAATTTATTCATTTTTTATTATAATTTTTTATTGTAGAACTTTAAAAAAAAATCATTTTTAAATATTAGTTTTCTGTTTCTTGCCTCTTATACGCTTTTCTTTTCTAACTGTAATGAACGTTTGCAATATGATTTTTGTAAGGCTTTTTTTATTTTAAAATGTTCTAAAAACACAGAATTTACAACGGATTGCATTAGACAAAGGTTATTAGCAATTCTAAGTCTAAACTAAAAAACATCAAATTGTTTTACGATAAGTCACTTCATTCGCAAAACTCTCAAGCGTATTGAGACTTGTGCATCCTAAGAAAAAAAAATCATTGTTAGTTCGGTTGTTCTTTATGTTTTAGTGTAAGGAATAGAGATAGAAACTAATAGAAAAAAACTTTGAACGTTAATGTCATTAAGATTGCAAGTAAAGTGAGAAACGGTATTTTTAAGTTAACTTTTTAGCTACTTCAGGTTGTTTATGTCGAGATCATTCAAGGGAGAAGTACATCTAACCATTTCTTTAGGTTTTTAAAGGTGATGAATAAGAGCGTGTGTTTATTCTTTTCTTCAAAATTATTTTCCTTAACTTTTTGTGACTAACAAAAAAGTAAAAAAATAATTTTCCTTCGCATCATTTGAAAACATCGTTTTAAAGGAAAAAAAAAAAAAAAAAAAATCTCATCGTTCCTCTTAGGCTCTTAGTTTTAAATAAATTCCAAACAACGCATCAGATTTAAGTGACTCGTTATGTTACTCGTTGCGACTCGTTCAGGCTGTTGCGACTCGTTACGCGACAAAGTGTTTCAGATTGTTTAATTTTGTTAATACCTACCTGCTGCGTTCTTTGTGTGATTGATTAACATTTGGTCAACATATGACTGGAGTCATGTTGATATTTACTTCACGCATAATAAAGATATTTTTTGACGCTGAAAAATCTTTGATCATCTTTCGCCAAAAACATATTGTTACAGTTTGTTTTCTGCGATATTGTTAAGGCAACAACGACAGTTTTAAAGGCTGACGATGACGATAAAGATTTTGCAGTGATTTCTTGATAGTGATGACGACCATAACTAAGACAAGCCATTCTTCCTAATATAATTGCTATCGCTGATGACTATTTCAATGATAAAAATAATTCAAATGACAATGAGAACAATAGAATGAAAATGACAAGGCACCGATAAAACACGAATGACGAAGATAACTTTTACTGCAATAAATGACGGATTATGGTTTAAGAAAAAAAAAATGGCTTCTAAAAAATAACATGAAAATAGTTTTTGAAAAATTTGTTCAATTTTTTCTTATCAATAGGAAACATTTAAAAAATACATTTTACGAGTTTGCTATTAATCCACGTTAGATTAACAATAATCTTTATACCAGCTTTTCTATACCTAAAATCGGCATTTTTAATTCAGCGATTTTTTGGGTAAATATGTATCTATTTTTAAACAGAAGCTGAGAGTTATTAATCATTATATCAATCTTCGTTTGTGTAAGTTTTTCCAACTAAAACATTCTTTAGAAAATAAGATCTACATAAAAAATGTACTTCACAATTTTAAGAAGAGGCATTAAGTATAACCAAAAGCAAATTTAAATGTAAACATGTTATATTATTGTTGTTTTTTCTTTTTTTTTTTTTTTTGTTTTTTTTTTTCTCGTTAAAGGATATTACAAAAGCTCGTGCTATATCCTTCGCTTACTTACAAACTTACACAAAAGCAGCTCACTGGATACACAAAAAATGAAAAGACCAATGCGAAAGCATGTTATAGGAAGCGGTATTTTGAAACACTTAGTAGTGATTTCCCGGTACATACTCAAGAGTTTATCTTTTTAAAAACTCCTAAACAATAAATTAAATGTTGCAGGACATTCTATTGTTTGTTTGTTAAAAAGTTAGAGAAATCCATTGCATACAAAGTTTTTCTCTTGATCTTATACATCGACGAAATAATTCTTTTTCCTTTTGAAAAAAAAAAATGATAACGCCGCGTTTTGGTGGTGGTGCTTAACAATTAGCTGAGAATTTAATAGTGGGAGAATTAAAAAGCGGACACTGCGTTAGGAGATTTTCTAAATATCAGTTTAGTCAATATTTTCAATTTAAAATAATGAATGAAGTTTAGTCGGGAATATAAAATTTATTTTTAGTTGGCAGAAATTTTTTTTTTTTAAATTTCTGAAAAGAACTCTTGATGTACAGGTATGATGAATACTTAATTGTAACAAGTGTTTTCAAAAATAAATTACTTTCAAGAATTACTATTAGTAAACTCTTAGAAAAACCTTTAGGTGGATATATACTTTATTAGCAGAGTTTTACTTTTTTTATATGGTGTCAGTATACTGTTTAACATTTAGAATATTCATAAACTTAACATGAATTAAATTTTGTTTTTTAAATTTTATTTGGAGACATACTTTCTCTTCTCGTCTACATTTATCAACAGTTTACGTAGAAAATGTAAATTAATCTTTAAAGATAATGTAAAATAAGCTGCCAAGGCAGCACAATTAAACTTCTCTGTGAGGTCATCTACTTATATTTAAAAGATATGTTTAGTTTTTATGGATTAAATATATACAGTTATTATCTTACAATTTAAAAAGCTGTTTTATATTTGCTAAATAAATTATTAAAAAAAACATTAAGTTAATTCTGTTATATACACTTAAAATGATACTTACATTATAAATAATGTATATATATATTGCTCTATAAACGTATTGATATTTTGTATATTAATACATTTTCTTACTTTTACTACAATGAATGCTATATGATAAAACATGCATTACTATAAGCACTATAAAATAAAACATTCTATTACTATGAACACTATAGGATAAAGGATATATTTATTACTAATAATATATCCTTTTTATTATTGTTATTCTTCTTATTATTATTATTGTTATTCTTATTCTTATTATTGTTATTCTTCTTGTTCTTATTATTATTATTGTTATTCTTCTTCTTCTTCTTCTTCTTCTTCTTCTTATTATTATTATTATTATTATAATCTATGGTAAAGAATTTATCACTGCTTTTATTATCTTTTCTTGACATTATTTTAAATTAAAAAGTTTTTTTTTTTTTTTGTGTATGTGTATGAATAAGTACAGCAATGTAAACATTTCGTTTGTTTATCTTATAATCTTAAGATTCATCTATTTTGCTGGTTTTGTAGGAAATGAAAACAACATGTCATCTCTTAATGTATAAGACATTTCTACATTTGATGTTTAAGCAAAGGTTGTTTTTAGTAGTAAAATGCACATCATTTAGCAAGTAGATAGATACATCCATTTATCAGCACATTAGTTTACTACTATTATCAATGAAATATATGATTTTTACATCATTTTGTGTTACATTACAGTATTAATATTTAATGAATATTTTGAAATGTTAATCAAGTGATGTATTTAGTTTTTGTAGCTTTATTTTTATTTATTTGTTTTTATGTAACCACTTTCAAACATTTTTCCTCTATTAAAAATGTTCAAATAAAGTTTAAGGAAAGAAAGTAAAAATATAAAATTATCAGTAAGCCATAGTTTTGTTTCTATAATTTTTTAAAAATATTTACAAGTTTATACCAACAGGTTGCAAGTATCAGCAGTTTTTTTTTTTTTTTTTATGAACTGGGTTATTAAAAATATCTGAATCACCGTGCAGATTACAAAAATTTAATCCACCACATTTTTTGATATATTTGTTTTTTTTGGATAGATGTTTTTGCCACATGTTATTTTTAATTAAGGGATCAAAAATGCTATTGAGGATTTAATTTTAATTGAGAAGTATATTGCTTCAACACAACTTATTTTAATATAAAAGCTGAAAGAATGAAAAGTGCAATAGTTATTGCTGCTGTATTGTACTTAATTTTACCAGTCATATCCTTTACTTATTAAGTTTAGCAGTCAAAGTTTAAGTTTATTAGTTTTGAAAATTGGTTTTAAATATGAATTGAATATGTTGTTAAAAATTAATATGTATGAAATTTTTGTGGTTCAGTTTTCAAGTACATTTGAAAGTTAAGTGCATTGTGGAGATTATTTTGTTTCATGGGAAATCTTTTTTATTTCGTGGGAAAATGGTTGACCTTTCATAAGACTTTTATTTGACAATATTTAAGTCTGACCATTAATGGTGTTGCTGTGACTGGTAAGTACAGAGCATTAAAATTGACTTTAAAACTGCTTTAAAGGTATCTTTCATTTTGAATAGTTGTTCATTTTACTATGGGTTATTTTGTTTTGCTCTTGCAAAATGAAGTAAAGTAAATGAAGTAGGATGTGTTAAATAAAAACCTCTTATAATTTATTCTTATATACAATTTTTATTCTATATATTTTTATGCAGAATAAATTATCTTTTATATTATTTCTTCAAAATAATATTTTGCACTTAGTTTTTAATGTAGATAATGCATGACTACTTTAGCTTTAATTTTTTTTTTTTTTTTTTTACAACTTTTTAAATCTTATTGAGTGTAAAATTTGAGATGATGAGCAAATCTATCAAGTGTTTTCTAATCCTTTCAAGCTGTTTGTATATTTTTGTTCTACAGAGCTCAATATAATGCAGTTGTTACCAAGGATACCAATCTCATTAAAATACTAATAAATTAGTTTTTACTTTTAGCTACATAATCTAGTCAGAGAAAAAAAGTATTACGGAAATAATTGGATGATTCAAACTTTCTAGTAAATTTTCTTTAAAAGTTGATGAAGTAATAAGAGTTGGTGACCTTTGCTGTATTTAAAGTTATGTGTTTGTAAACACCAGTGCAATATAAAACAGAATGGTGTCAGATCACAGTATTGTTTGGATGTTGGCTTTGTTAATGTTAAGATTAAGTATATTATTACTAAATCTTTTATTTTATACTTGTATTAAGTATATAAATATTTAATCTTTTTTCAAATAAATTTTAAAAAGTTCTAATTAAATAAATTTAAGAAGCAAGTTCAAATTTAAAGTTTTTCTTTGTTAAAATTATTTTTAAAATGGCAATGATTAGTTATTGTTTTTAAAGCTTTCCATTTTTTACATACAGTTTCTGGGTTGAATTTTACAGAATCAGACAATTATATTCGGCTAGTAGGAGAGAATAATTCATCTATACTTCTAGATTGCTCTGTTAATCTTGATATTGGCTTAGTTAAAAGAATTGATTGGTAAGTAGCAAAAAGAGATAAATTTTTTGTTTAGTTATTTGAAGTATTTTACAACTTCTTACAAATTTAGATCCTTTTTCAAATGTGTTTAAGATATTTAATTTTTTGAATAGCCCTTTGGTCCTTCTAAATGCATTAGGCCATGATTATTTTTTATATGCGCTTTATAATAATAATGGCACATCTTATTCTTGTTATTACTTTTTAGGAGATACAAAGATGTTGATATGAATACACCAAAGCCTAATGCAGTATTTTCTGAAAATCGTCAAATGCTTACTCTTACTCAGTATGGACCTCATGATTCTGGCCGTTATACATGCAAAGTCACTGCACTAAATAAAGAAACCATTCGCAGAACATTTAATTTGCCTACCACATTAAGTAGGTTTCTTGTCAATTTTTAACTCAAGTTTAATTTAAAAATCCCAAAGAGCGCATATTACTTTGCTTATGTTAAATATGTAGTTAAAGACAAATTGATGTGTAATTTTAAGGTTTTAACAAATATTTAGAACCATATGTTGAGCCTAATGAAAAAGGGATAAAATACATTGATGCTATCCAAGGCAGTGAGGTTAATTTTGAATGTGCTGCTAGGCAGTACTTTACAAAATCATATGTGTGGTTTTTCAATGGTATCATCATTGATGACAATGAACATTATCGCATAAAAGCACACCGCTTACTTCGTATTAAGAATGTTAATGTTGAACATTCAGGTGTTTACAAGTGTCGTGTCGAGAATGATTTTGGCTATACAGATATTCAGTATGCTTTGAATGTTTCAGGTATAGAAATTTTCATGATATTTTTTTTTTTGTTTTTCTATGGGATTTTGTTTTTAGTTTGTAAAGATTTAGCCAGTATGTAAATATTTTTAGTAAAATTATTTGAGTTTTTTGTGCTTGTTTTATTCATAAATGTTATGCTTTATAAAGTTTTATGATTTCTTTTATTTTTAAAGCTGTTGGGAACCAAACAAGTGGTAAGTGAACAAAAGTTTTTCCTCTACCACATGCTCTCTTTTTTATGACAGTTGCACAGTGCAAAAGTATATAACTTTATCAATTCTAATTTAGAAATGAAGCCACGTTTGAAAAACAATTCTACCTTATATGCTGATTTGGTAATGAACAGCATGGTTTTGGATTGTAGTGTATCAGGTGCTGAGCCTATCAATGTCACATGGTAACATGTTTTGCACCATAAAAATAAACAATTTTAGTATTAGAAATCAAATAATCTTTTTTGAGGATTAAATAAATATATTCTTGAATCCTTATTTTAACTTTTACCATAAACATGAGTTATTTATATAGGTGGAAAAATGATAAGCAAATTGAGTTGAGATCAAATTTGTCAAATCCACGTTACACCTTCTCGGTGGATTTTACTAAACTTGAATTAAGAGAACTGAGACAAGATGATACTGGTAATTACAAATGTATCATGGAAAATAAATACGGCAAAGTTGAACATGTGATGTTAGTTGAAATATATGGTAAGTCTTATTTTTGTTTGAAATGATTTACACAACTTTTTTTATAGTTTTTTCTTTAAAGATTTTTTTTTTTTTTTTTTTTTTTTTTTTTTGTTAAAACTCATTAAATCATTCAGTTATTGACTAATCATTTTTACTGATATTATCTTTATGTGATTTCTTTTATTGTAGAGAAGCTGTTTGCTAAACCAATTATATCTTCAACAGACAAACATAAAATTTTTTATGTTGATTATGGTCAGAACTTAACAGTCCCCATATATGTTACTGCTTTTCTTCCCCATCCACATTTTCAAATGTTGTATGTTTACAATCATACAGATCCGATGACAAACAAAACTGAAGATAAGGTAATGGTTAGAAACACAAAGCGAATACTAACTACATTAGAGAAAAGTCAACCAAAAAGAAATGCCATTTCTTGGATAAAATTAGAATACATTTTTACGAACATTTCAAAAGAAGATTTTGGCGAGTATTCACTTATGGCTGGAAATAAGCATGGCTATGATATATATCCATTTCAAATATTGCATATAAGTAAGTAAAAGTACTTTCTTTGTCATCAGATGGCAAATCAAGTTGTTGTGTAAACCTGTGTGAACATTTTAATAAAATTTTGACATCAGCTGAAAAGATGACAATTATTTTTTGATTCTTTTATTTCATCAAATAATGTTTTACTTTATCTGCAGTAGAAAAAGAACATGATGAATTAGAAAAATATGTTTACAAAAAAATACAAATTACATATTTCCTTAATTTTCATGCACAAAATGTTTTGTAGCACAGATGGCCAACATCGTCATCATCATCTTGATGATCATAATGTTGATCACCATCTTGATGATCATAATGATGGTTATTATCACAATTTTTAATTCTTCTAGGTTACTTGGTAACGACTGTTGCTCCTTTGTTAAAAGCAAGTGGTTCTAAGACTGATAGAGAAGAGTCTGTTGAAAAAACAGTAGTTTTTATTGTCATAACTTCATTATTAGCTGGACTAATTTTTGTTGCATTCATTATTTTTTTTATTTGCCGAGTTCGTAGTAAGGACAAATTTAAGAACAACAATATCAGTTACATGAAACCTCTACAGACAGTAATTCTTAATCTTGGAGACAATTACACTAGTGGTGTTACTATGCTTACTTCTGTTTCTACTTCATCTTATGGTAGCCGACATTTTAGACGTAGCTCACTAAATGGTAATATCAACCATGACAAACAAAAGTTGAATCTCAAAATGACTCCAGATCCTGCTTGGGAGATCCCACTAGAAAGAATACAAACAGAGTGTTTGTTAGGAGAGGGAGCTTTTGGGAGAGTTGTTCGTGCAACAGTAACAGATTTACCAAATCAACCTGGAGTTCATACAGTGGCTGTCAAAATGCTGAAAGGTTAAAATGATTTTTAATCCAAGAATTATAGTGTTATTTAGTTAGTTTTAATGATTTAACTACTTTTGGCATTTATTTTTATTGTCATCATTTTAATCAATACATGTATTTTTGATATTATCATTTTACAGAAGATTGTTGTGATCAAGATATGAAAGATCTAATATCTGAAATTGAAGTTATGAAATCCATAGGAAAACATAAGAATATACTTAACCTACTTGCTGTGTCCTCTCAACAAGGTATAAAAATGTAAATGATCATATTTAAGTGAGATGTTTGGTGGCAAGATTTTTTTCTTAAAAAGTTACTTTTAGTATGTTTTATCATAGTGTTGTGCTCTCTACTTTTAGGTGAGCTTTATATGATTGTTGAATATTGTTGCCATGGTAACTTACGTTGTTTTCTAAAAGAGCACCGGCCTGTTATGCAAGCCAATTCTGTTTTAACAAAAAAACTTTCTCTATATGATCTGACATCTTTTTGCTTACAAGTTGCAAAAGGGATGAACTATTTAGCTTCTAAAAAAGTAATTTTTTTTTATTTCTATTAAAAATTTGCTTTACGCATAAAGTTTTAAATTTCATTACTAACTTTAAATACTTGTTTCTAGTGCATTCATCGAGACATTGCTGCTCGTAATGTTCTTGTTGGCGAAGGTTATATCATGAAAATAGCTGATTTTGGATTAGCACGTGATGTCCATGAACAAGATTATTACAGAAAATGCACTGATGTAATTTTTTTTTTTTTTTTTTTTTTTTTTTTTTTTTTTTTTTTTTTACATAGTTATTCAGTTATGCTGTCGTTGGTGGATTTCTTTTCACTAATTTTTATTTCTACACTTGGTAGGGTCGATTGCCTGTCAAGTGGATGGCTATTGAAGCTTTATTTGATCGTGTTTACACCACTCAAAGTGATATGTATGTTAACTGATTTTAATTTATTTGGGACATTTTAATCATTTTTTGGTATTCTTTATTAAATCATATTTTAAAATTTTTTTAGTTGGTCGTTTGGAATCTTAGCATGGGAAATTGTTACTTTTGGTAATTTTATCTTTTTCCCTTTTTTAAGAGATTTGTGAAGCATAATTCTTCTGATTATTTTGATCTTCCATATTAATTTTGAAACCATTAACTTTTCCAGGTGGATCACCATATCCTGGCATTGCATTAGAAAAGTTGTTTGATCTTTTAAAGCAAGGCTATCGAATGGAGCGACCACTCAATTGTACTGATGACATGTAAGTTTTATTTTGTTCAAAAAATAAGGCTTTAGATGTTCATATAAAAAATAAGGCTTTAGATGTTCATATAAAAATATCAATGTAATTATAAAACTAATCTGGTATATTCTGGTTTTAAGTGATGTTATTATTTGCAGGTATTCGCTAATGCTAAACTGCTGGAAAGAGATTCCATCTAAGCGTCCAACATTTTCACAGCTTATTCAAGATCTAGAGCGGATGCTTGTTGAAACAAGTTCTGCAGTAAGCCATGAAAAATCTGTTGTTAATTTTTACCGAGTACTATAAAGAATTTTTCTTGATAATCTGTTACTTCCATATTTTTCCTTTATTTTATTACTTCTAAAGAACTCTGATGCATATTTTAATAAGTATACTTCTCAATACTTTTTAGGAATATTTAGATCTTCAACTCCCTGTTCAATCTCAATCTACTAAAACAGAATCATTCTCTACACCCCCATCAACATACTCTGCTAGCATTTTTAAATCAGAATTACACGAAAAAGATAAAATTGCTCATGACGATGTATCCTTTACACACGATGATAGCTTAGATTTGTCTGAAATCGACGTTCTTCTCAGCTACCAAGCAGTTTCTTAAACAGAATCTTGATTCCGTGAGATAAGCACATGTACTGGGGTTTTGAGTTTCTTTTGAAAGAGCTCATTTTTGCTGGAGTTCCTGCGCCAGGATCTTAAAAAACGAAAAGTGTTTTCTTTTAAATCTTTCGTGTATGGTTTAATTGGATGCAACCAATTTCTTAATGCATGGTTTCATTGGATGCAACTTAGGATAGCGGCATGAGCAAAAATTCGGTGATAAAGAAAAATAGGAATATTAATTTATAGACATTAGGAAAAGATACCAGAGTGCGAACCTCGTGTAAGACAGATGGTTCATTTAGATCTTATATATATATGTAAATATATATATATATAAATATGTATATTTCTTTCATTATCTTTTTACTTTTTTATATTTTGAATTTTTTTTTTTACATTTACCTGTCTTACATAGTTATATTTCTTAATTAAATATTTTAAAAATAGTTTTTAGGTTGTAAATTTAAATGCTCATTGTTTTTACCATTTCCCGTCGTTAATCTTGTTATTGTCTTTCTTTTCCTGTTCATGCTGTTTTCTTGTCTAAAACGTGGCTTTTTTTTAAAAAAAAAGTTCAATATTTTATTAAATGTATTGTAAAGTCAGTACTTTGGCGTCAATAGTAGACCAGTGTCTACTAATGACGCCATTTTTTCTGAATGGTGAAAAGAGACATACGAACGGCTAATATTTGCGGATTTTTTGCGTGTTCGTTGCATTTGCATTTCATTTCCATGACTTTTTTAAAGAAAGCTCAATCCGCAATTTTTCTTTCGGATTGATTTTGAGATTCCGTTAGAAAATCTCAAAATCAATCCAAAAAAAGTTGTAAAACTTGAAAAAGCTTTAAAAAAAAAGAAACTTTGTTCCAACAGCTGTTTCAGTGGCAAAAGTAACGGTTGTATATAGCGAACACACGGCACCTCACAGATTTTTAATTGCTAATGATTTACCAATTAGATTAGCGCTCGCTTTTGAATATTAAATTAGAGGATCTTATTCAATGCTTTCCATTGTAATTCTAATTTTCAGAAGGTGGGTTCCCAAATGTTACCAACTTAATAACTGCTGTCTGATGATTCAAAACCACCAAATTGGTTGGAGAATACAAGTACTTGCGATTTTTTGTTTTTGGCGTAATAGAAGAATTAAAACATCTCGAAGGCGAATAGAAGAATTAAAACATCTCGAAGGCGATCGACGTAAGAGTTGCGCTCGTGCAGCGATTATGATACGACATGGATTCTTTAATAGATTTTTGTCATAATTAGTTTAAAATAATTTATAAAAAATACAAAAATAGATTAAAAAGCTAGAACTTTAGCTAAAACTTATTGTAATTACTGAGTAATGAATTAATGCATATTTTTTCCATTAACTCAAAGCGTTTTTTTATTCGTATAAATAACTTTAATTAGTCCGGATTTAGCGAATAGCATGAAATATGTTAAGAACTACTTCCATAGGAAAGCCTTACACAAATGTTTTTGTTTTCATTCTCCAATGGTTGCTAAGAAGTTAAGTTTTATAAGTTTAAGTTGATGTGATAAAAATTTTCATCGTCACATAACGGAGGTGGTAGCAAAATAGGCTTTTTTATATTATAGCGACTTTTTTAGAAATTACGTATAAACTTTCCTCAGTGTGAAAATTGCATAAAGTTTCTATGAAAGATACATTTGCTATAAATATAAAAATTTATCTCAAAATTTAAAATATAATTTAATCCCTAAAAAGTTTGCTACAAAAAAAAAACGGTGTTTCATAAATGTTTTGCGAAGTCGAAACAGAGTCTTTCCAAAAAATTTATGATTTTGCAAAATTGTAGCATCAACGAAATTTTGCTAAAGAACTTTCATGAAATTTATAACAACTCTACTTTTTTTCCCTTTTTTTTTTTTTTTTTTTCTCCTTTCTTTATAAAAATTCTCCTTCAACTCAAAGTTTTGGCTTTTGCATAGAATAAAATAGCATAAAGAACAATTTTAAAAATGTTCCTCCATTTTTTTGCATCACTTTTGACAGCATCTTGAAGGTCACAATTATGAATTTCTCCTTTAACTTTTTATTAAGTTCTTTCCCAATTTAATCTTCTACGAACTTGTGGATGTAAATGATCCCAATTTAAAAACTTTTTCGTAAAGTTTACAAACTTTTTATCTGTGACAAACAAACGATAACCTGTAAACTATCCTTTGACAATTCGAATGCTCTTAATTTGGTGATTCACTTGCTCCCTATAAAACATCGCTTTATGGTGCTATTTAGCATTAAAATCAACAAATTCAAAAGAGTTCATATACTTAGAGATGCAATGCTATAAGATTCCAGAAAAAAACAAACGATTCCTTGGATATCTTATGGTATTTTGTTTTAGCCCTTCAAGTAATTGCGCAGAATTTCTATATGATTTAAACCACAAAACTTGTCTTTATGACAAGCTTTAAATTACAAATTTATGGCTGAATAAAAACTTTTCTCACCTAAAGCTTTATTTTTATAAACTTTAAAAAATTCGCCGATGCTTAAATTAAATGTCTAAAGTTAGTAAAGTTAGTACTAAGTAAACTTGCAAGAACATTGGGACCTAAATTTTGTACCAGCCCCTATTCAACAATGAATCATCTGAACTTGTCCGACGTTTTTGTGCATTTTTTTGCTCAAATAGTCTGGCCGTTTAAATGAGCTTCTCAAAGTTATTTCCATACTTTTCAGTTTTGAGCTTCCATTATCATTTTGAACTGGATTAATTCTGAAAAAATATCTGATATGATA
This sequence comes from Hydra viridissima, assembly GCF_058129835.1. Lineage (NCBI taxonomy): Eukaryota > Metazoa > Cnidaria > Hydrozoa > Anthoathecata > Hydridae > Hydra > Hydra viridissima. The sequence goes on along the minus strand of NW_028324302.1, from coordinate 13,025,601 downwards.
ATAATATGTAGCTGTTTTTGATTATTTATTTTTAAAGTATATTTTATTGAATTTAAATCATCATTTTAAACAGATTTCAAAGTTGATTTTTTCTTTACAAATCAAACATGCACTCTACTGCAATAACAATTTTGTTGAGGAAAACGCCACTATTTTAAAAAATATTTTGTTTCCGAAACACTATTTTCTCACGAGGTTATTTAACACATGCACAGCAGTTAAAAACCATTATCACCTTCAAGACTATTTCATATTTTTGCCTAGGCAAAGAGGAAGGGAGTGAGTAGGAGTACGAAAAGGTTGGTTTTTAAATTGTCCGAAACCGAATTTCAAGAACTATCAGTTTTAAAGCCAAACCGTAATCCAAAATAATATTTGTTGTGACTTACAAAACCGTTACAAAAGAAAGCCGTTTTTTGAATGTGTAAACTAAACTTGTATTCGAAAAACTTGTACCATAAATGTGTCTTAATTTGCACAAAAATTTTACTTTGATTCGTAATTTTTATCTATAAAAATCTGCTTTAAATTTCTATTATATTATTATAAACCAGCAAATGATTTACTTAGGATATCTAAAATCTATTTTAATTTTTAAATCTTTTTTTACAAATTAAGAAGTAATTTTTCAAGTTTAAAAAGTGTGCAAAATTAACCAAGGGTCTGAGTAACTTAACTCAACATTAATAAAATTATAGTAATTTTATGATTGAAAGTCTAATTTAGGCACTATTTTATTTTCTTCACAGGCTTCAATAACGTTTGGAGAGATGTGAAATTCTTTAGGACCTCCTACACACCAAATTAACCACAGATTAGTAGCCTTATAAATAACAAAAGATGGTAAAGTTTCACCTAGTGCATTACCTAATATATCATTATGAAAATTCTTGTCTTGGAAGTGCTTCTTATATTTGAAGGGTATTTACTGCTTCTTTTTACGAAACATTTTTATGAGCCAGGGTCTTTAGTTGGATTTGTTTCGTCATAGTTGTATATGTTGCCTGGTGGAACATTTTTGTTAGCTCTAGGTGTTTTTGTAAAAATGACTTGATAAAATCAGGCTCAGGATACTTTATTTTCATTTACTTTTCTACCAGAACTATGGAGATAATTGTTCATAAAATGACGTAAGTCTTCTTTACCGATACGAAATCCGAAAAGACTTAATTGAATGGTACATTTGACAAAGGCAGCCTCCTCTAATTTTCAAAAATAATACTAGGTTTACCAGGTTTTAAATCATGTTTTCCTTTCAATTTGCAACAAGCCGTTATTCAAATAACACCATATCTTAACCTCCTTTTTGTAATGACTTGACACCTGGAGGAAACATCGCTGTCAATTTAATTTGACTTACTCAAAAATTGATTAAAACTATAAATAGTATGAAATTGCTCAAACAACAGCAATACTTTCTAAAACTTCATACTTCTGTAAAATACTAGCATGAAGTTTTAGAGAGTATTGCTGTTGGATGACCAACGCCGTTTATGGTAACTTTGAACATTGTGTAAAGTTAACTTCAATTTCTACCGAAAAAGCTTTGAGCTCAATTCTGATCTGCTGCACAGATACAAGTTGCAGAAGAAAACTTTTTTTTCTTCTATTTTTATGTTTAAACAAAACAACCCGTGTTGCCAGAAATCGCGTATTAAAACTAGAACAAAAAAGTAATCTAAAGTGATTTGCATTTGTAGTTCAAACTTTTAATTGCTTGAGAGTAAAACATCTTCGACATGAGTTGTGCAAGGTTACCAACGTTTGTGCAAAGTAAGGCACTTTAACGGTAACGAATTTTGAGTCCAAACACAAAAACCCAAAATTTCTTTTCATTTTATAAACCACAATAAAATTGAATTAAAGTAAATTTAAACTCTCAGAACCAAATTTTAATACCAAATACAATCTTAAAGTTAGCTAATTCATGAAATTTACAACGACGAAATAAAGTGAGAAATAAAAAAACACATAGAAAGTGCTGGTTTTTAATTCATTTCTAATATTTTCACTTTACCATTGGATAGCAGAGTTTACCTTGCAACCCACAAATAATTAAATACTAGGTATCAGAGGTATATTAAATTCGTTTCTTATTTGCTAACAGAACTTTGGAAGCCACAGATTTTTATGTTTTAAATTCGAACGGTCATCTTAAAAGTCTCTGTAAAACTCGGTCCATTTCGGAAAGTGAACCGTCGATATGTGAAGATGAACTAAAAACTTCGTTTAATCTCCCTTATACACAACTAGTAATTATAAAAGATAATCTCAATAATCGATGTTAACAAAAGATTTAATATCCGAATGAAAAATGCTTAACGTAACTCTCTCGAAATATTATTTACAATGTGTATTTTTATAAATATTTAAAATTATCAACTTTTCTAACAAAAAGCCATCTTTGAAGAATCACTTATATGGAGTACAACTGGACTGTGGTGCTTAAGATTGATTAACAAATGTGATGCTTTAAAAGTGAAAATAATCAAGAAACCAAATTAACATAGAGATACCAAACGCAAATATTAATTAAGGAATAATTAATTCCAAGAGATCATAAAAATTGATCAAAAAATGGAATATTCAAAAAAAAAAATTTAAAGATAATTTTCCTCTTTATACTTCCTGTTAAGATACTAGCAACAGATAAAAACAAAAAGCCAAACTGCTTTCTAATTCTGTTAAATTGTTTTTTAAAAAAGGCCGTGGTAACACCAAAAACGAGAGAAATTATAAGGTAAGTTATAAGTAAATGAAACATTTCACAAAAGATAACATCATTAACAGCAAACAAGCTATACATTTAGTGACTGCAAATTCCGTTAACAAAAACATTTTATACAATAAGTGTAAAGAATGGGAATATTCATTTTTAATTTAGAAAACTACTTTGATTTATTAGATTTTTAAAATGCCTTTTTTACAACAAAGTAATTGTTAACACAATTACTCGAAAAAAAAACACTCAACATTCTCAACTTTAAAACTAATTACGTTTAGACTTCAACTAAACTAGCTAAAAATATGTTAGAACAAAAATAAAATAAACATACCACAAAGTTAATAACAATATTCGTGCCATATTGCTTTAATTTTACAAAAGATATTCGCAGTTTATGTAAAACATTATTTCATATCTATTTAAGCAACCATATTGATGTGTAATAATGATCGCATAAAAATGATCACCAAATTTCGAAAGCCAGGCAATAAAACTGGAATAACTGTGCCATTTAGTAGTGAAGTGGAGAATGTTTTAACAAAATAACCACTCACTTATTACAGATGGCAAGTTTTTATAGGAAGAAACACCAATACTGACCAAGAACACATAATAAAAAGTCTTTTTTTTTTTTATTAAATTTGTTCAGAATCAACCTTCATTTTCTTCGTTATGTGCCTGATCCCTAAACAGAATACAAATTAGAGAATAAGAAATTAACTTTTTTGAACTGATCAAACTATAAAGCATTTATGTAATAAGATTTAAAAAAAAAACACCCTAATTTAAACAGATGATTCACAGTACTGGCAAAATGCTTCAATGGATTTACAGATTTAACTAGCATGAATGTTAATGATCAGTGTCATTCATAGCTCTTAAGTCCCTTTTGTGAAAAGGCATTGTATCTTTAGGGCTTTACATTTTTGGTGCATGTTTCTTTGCAAGGGTTGAGGAAAAAAAAAAAAAAGTGAAAGAGGCCCAGAAAGCACACATTCAAAACATGCCCCACAACATCACATACAATACCTTGACTAAAAATTAGTCAATGACCACCCTTTGATCCTTTCCGCTTCAGCTTATCATCAGTTTTTGGTGTGACAGATGTGGCAGTTCCCCCCGGGGCACCTACGTACATATTACTACCACTAACCGTGGTCAGATGCTGAGCAGCTTTTTGCTTCAACATGCTCCAATCAAAAACATAGTCATACTGATGGTTCAGAGTGCGGAATAAAATACGGAATAATTGACGAAGATACATATAATCAGGCATTTCTTCAAATCGCAGACCACGACAATAGTTTAAATACATTGCAAACTCTGCAGGAAATCCCTAAAACAAAAATTGTAAAAAATAAAAAATCTCTTTAAGCAAAAGTAACTTCATTTAAAACAAGCTTTCTTCAATAGAAATGTAGTTACCCGACACAAAACTTCTATTGGTGTTGACATTTTCTTTTCACTGATTTTTTCATACTTCTGTTTTTTTGTTGCAGCCTATATTTCCAAATAAAATAAACTGATAGTTGTTAATACAGTCCTAACTTTAAATAACACAAAATTATTTTTGTTTAATTTATTGAGCGTTAAAACAAGGCATAGTATAAAAAACTCCTACTCGCAGGCCTTGCCATGGTAAACTTGATCGATTAAAATACATGAGAACATAACCCAACGACTCCATATCATCACGCCGACTAAAAACAGAAAAATGTTTTTAATTAACAAATTAATAAGTAAATGAAAAGAATAAATAGCTAATGAAATGAGGATTAACAAACTAAAAAACCCATTTGTTTCAAAAAATGAATATACAAGCTGGCTTACGATTGCTCTATTCCCAAATGTGCATTTATACTTGCATATCTTGCTGTCCCAGTCAAATTCTTATCTTCTCTGTAAGGAATATGAGTCTTAGTGTGACTATCCCGATATTTTTTAGCAAGCCCAAAATCAATAAGATAAACCTATTAACAATACATAATATCATTATTCACTCTAAAAAGAACTCAGTTTCATAATTTATTTTAGTATTATGTAAACAGGAATGTTATCAAACCTTATTACAGTGTCTACCAATACCCATTAGGAAATTGTCAGGTTTAATATCACGGTGAATGAAATTCTTGTTTTGTACATACTCAATTCTGCCTATCATCTTAGCAATAACAAAAGGAAAAAAATTAGTTAAATAATAGACAAATTTTAACTAGGTGAGACAAGTTTAACAATAATCCTAAAACAAAATGTTAAGCATATAACAAATTATACCTGGTCAGCTAACATCAAAACTGTTTTCATTGTGAAACGTCTGGAACAGAAGTTGAACAAGTCCTCCAGACTGGGACCCAAAAGATCAAGCACTAAGACATTATAATCTTTCTCTTGACCAAACCATCTAATTAAAAAAAAAAAGTAAATATTTGACATCAACATGTTTAAAACTTAACTTACTTGAAGAAGAACATTACTTAAATCTAAAAATTTTATAAATATATATATTACCTCACATGAGGTATTCCAACACCTCCTTGCAAAAGTCTGTAAACCTTGGATTCATAAAGCAATTGAGGATGACGAGCTCTAATATTTTCTAACTTTACGGCAACCTCCTAAAAATATATGAATATTAGTTTTAGGAGAAAAAATTCACAATAGATTGAGTATAGAATAATACTTGAGAAGAAATTCAGTAAATTATATTACCAAAAATATCATTATAACAATAAAAAATAGTTTAAATGCCTATATAGTGAAAAAATATGTATGTTCACCTCGCCATTAGTAAGATTCAAAGCCAGATATATGTCTCCAAAAGAACCGCTTCCAATTTTTCTGATCAATTTATACCTTCCACCAACAACAAACTCTGACTTTGTTGTAACTGCTGCTGCAGCCATTTTTTATGTGAACTTTACTAAAATCAACCATAACCAGAACAAATATCACTAAAAAATAGCAATACAACATCTAGCAATCTTCAATAAAAATAGGACATAATTATATACCAATTTATTTTTTAAAACAGGACACAGCAAGGACTGAAATAGCAAAATAATCCCCCTTAAATTGAACAAATAATAAAGTATGCACTTGTTCCTAAAATAAAATTTTATTTTAATGTTTTTTTTTTTTTATAACACATACTCAGCAATTAAAACTAAAGGTAAATGAATTCTCAGCAAGTATATAGCTTAATTTAAATGCAATTTTACTTATAAATTGAGAGTTTCTGCTGACAATAATTTTAATTTGGAAAACACTAAATTTAGTCCCAGACAATATTTAACTACTTAAATGTTATTTTAAGAGAAGCATAATATTAAACAGCTGACTTTTTCAAGTTGCTAATAAAACTTCTCATTTAGCTGATATATGCAACAGGAATTAAAAATTTAAAATACTAAATAAAGAGTTATATTGTTCAAAAGATACTAAAGAACCATTAGTTTTAAATAATCAGAAGATGTAAAACTAAAGAATAATTAAGTCTAAACAAATGCAAAATTGAATAAATGAAAAACTATTCCAACACAATCAAATCTAAAAAATGATTACTCATGAGTATTGATTAAAGAAAAATTTTAACAAGAAAAAAAACACAGACATAATTACCTTTTGTAGTTTTACCTCCCATACCAGATCAAAATGTAGTATGTAAATACTGATTTGTTAATTCATTAACTAATCAAGCATTAGAATTATTTTTTTTTTAGGAAAAAGCTTTGAACTTTTACTTTGTTTCAGTAAAACCTCAAATAATCAAAACTTTATTAAAATCAGAATATCTCTTTCTAATAAATTCCTTACATGTTCAGTTAATTTTCATTTGTGTTTAACTGTCATATAATAAATGTAAATGTCTACAAACATGAATCTACAAAAAGGAAATCTAAAGAAATTACAAACACAGGGAAAAACAGACTTTGTCAGGAGTAAATGAGTGTATTTGAAACTCTATAAAAAAATTGTGGATTATTTTTATTTCTTTTAAATAAAAAAAATTGATTGCATTTAAATTACATTTTAGATAGCTATTTTAACTATAAAAGATAATAACCACACTCATGATTCAATAAGTATTTGCAGAACTGTGACCATTCATTCCTCACCAATCCTGCAAGTATACAACAATTTAACAGGTTTTAACTTAAGTATAATTTCTCCTATAAAATTAATCATAAAATTACTTAAATGCTAATAAACAACTTCACAGGTTGATAAGAAAAGAACTTAGATTTGCAAATATTTTATATTCTATAAAAATAATTATTCACAATTTAAAAGAATTGAATAAATAAAAAATGATATTTTTCAAGAATATAGAAAACTTTACAAACTGAAATGAAGTTGAAAAACTTTTAAAGTAACAATAAGAATTGAAACATAATTACTTTGAAGTAAAAAAGTTTAAAATTATGCAGATCTATTTTCATTCATTAGAAATCATGCTAAAAATAGACAGAGTTTGATAAATCAATTATTACCTTCACAAACATTGATCAAACTCACATCTATTTTTAGTACAACTTTTTGCATATAATTTTTTATAATATAAAATTTTATTTAATTGTCATTTTTTTTATTACACCAGTTTACTATTTGAAAGAAATCAATAAGCTACTCTTTTTTGTTGAAGCAAGAAATTTAATTCTGTATAAAGTATATTTACATTTTAGTGGTAAAGTATGCTAGATAATTTAAATTAATTTTTATTCTTATTGTAATAACAGTCAGTTAATACATTATCTAAATTATTTTAACTAAAGTAGAATTAAAAATCAAAAACATGAATTCTATTTGGTAAATAGAAATCCTGACATTAATAACTTGACATTTATATTAACTCAAGGGTAAAAGTTTGTAAATCCCTTAGGAATATCATGTAAACTTAATTTATTTACAACAAATTTTTATTTAACAACTCTAGTTACAGCAGAAATGTTTTCAGGAGTTTCAACAAGTGATTGTATAGGATTGCTTTAAACTGATGAAAAGTTTCATCAGTGTAATGCAATCCTATATAGATCAAGAATTATTTGACACTACCATTATGTAAAAACAATTATTAATCGATCAATAAGTACTTTTTAATACAAAGAATCAAAAAATATTTAAAAAAAAAACCAAGAAATTATATTCAATGAAATAGATTTCTAGATACCAAGACTTTTTAACTCAAAAAAAGAATTTATGCATACTTTAGTGTTTAGTTCTAAAGGAGGTGCTGGTGCACATTTGCTCCCTTCTTTTTTATTGACCTAAACAAAGTACTGTAACTTAAAGAAAAAAAAAAAGCCAACCAATAAAATTATATTTGAATTTTTTCAACATGATAAGTTCATATTCCATAATTTAAAAACCACTTCCATGTGCACAAAACAGTAAATGGCCTAGTTATCATTGTTTAGACTTTAATATATTTTCCTGTAATTATTATAATATTTTAACAGAAAAAAATGTTATAAATATTCAAACTTGTTCATTATTTAATTGTCTACTTTGAATATTTTAATTGATTTTTCTCCTTTTTTACGAACAAAGCTAAATTAAGTTTTTAAATTTTTTTCTACCTAACAAGATAATCTAGTTCAGCACATACAGGGCAATTCCTTGTTTTTACAAATAAAGAAACAATGAAGGATTTTACTTCACTTTGGATTAAAAAAAAATAAAATTTAAAATTTGTTTGGATTTAAAGAGCCTCATAGAAAAAAGAAAACAAACTCCTAGAATGAAATTGCAAACTTTAAAAAATGTTAAAACTTTTTTTTTTTTTTGAGCAAACCTTATAGTTTTTTCATTAAAGTGTTAAGGAAATTAATCAATTTTATTTTTAAATATTTCTTGTATTCACATGAATGCTATTAAAGTTCATTAACATCCCATTTGACATTCTATTTTAAATCAAATTGCTTCAACTGTGAAAATCATGTCAATTTGTAGAAACTAACAAATATCAGCATTTTGGTAAGCTTTTTTTTTTCTTCAAGTTTAAGTTGTTGGTCAAAAACTATGGATACCAATTTTTTGATTTTAAATGATAATTTATCATAATCTTCAACTAGTGTTCTAAGTTTACCCCAAATAATCTGGTCTCTAGATATTCTTTTATTTTGGTTTTTACCACACTCTTTTTTTTGTATTAAGAAAAATATTATTTAAGTAAGATATCATTTTCTTATTTGATAAATTTTTGCCCTACTTAACAGCCCAAATTCATTTTTAAAAGTCTGCCACACACATTTTATTGTATGTAAAACACCATTAAAACTTTTTTATTCTATATAAATAAAGTCTAAAGAGCGTAAGTAAATTTATAAAGATAAAGAAAACTACTAGTCATTAGAAATTATCAATAAATATCTCTAGATGATCTCAAGTTGATACAGGCCATTTCATTTATATTTTAAAACATGAACACAAGTACCTTTAGTTAGTTCAAGCTTTTCTAATTTTTCTATTAAAATGTTACCTTTTATCAACAGCTTAAGTCTTGCATTCTAAAAGTTTATATATAGGATGGATAAATTTTTCTACGTTTATAAGGATAAAATTTCTCTTGCAGTAGGACAACCTCTACAATGGAACTTTCAGCTACTTTTTGTTATTTCCTCACCTAAAACTTAGCAGTGAAATAAAACAATGAAATGGCCTCGCATAAAAACGTCATTTAGAAAACTTGCGTCGGTAGGTTTATTTTTAGTGTGTGTGATCAATAAGCCTCTTGAATCTTGAAAAGCATTCTGGGACAAAACCATCAGGACAACCATTTGCAAAGGTGTCGAGGAGGAGGGTGGCAGAAAGAAAATCGCGATGGTACGAGCCTATTCAGCTTCTTGGAGATTGAATTCCAATAAAGGAGGGGGGGGGGGCAAAGCGAGGATAGCTTGACCCTCCCCTCATTTTCAAACACGATAAAAAACACATTTATCCCATACTTATCGAGAGGTGTTTGCTTTTTTCTGAAACACTCGTAAAATTTAACTCACAAAAATAATCGATGTTGAGATTTAGCTTTTAGCTAAATTTTGGGCCTATGTTTTACATTTAGGAGTAGCAACGTGAACTCAATTTCGATTGATAAAAAATAAATTGAGTTGAGTGGATTGGAAAAGAAGACTCACGTCGTTTACTATCATCAAACATTTAAACCAGAAAGTAGTGAAAGTAGCAAACTCAAAAGAATTCATCTTTTTTTATGAAATAATTGTTAACAGATTCTTTAAGTAAAAAAGCGTGCAAAAAGTTCCTTTCTTATTGCATTCTTTGTTTGTTTTAAGTATGCGAACAATCAATCCAATAAGAAGGAAGGAAAATAAAATCTGGTGAAATTAAAATTTCGCTTATATATTCCCATTTAGCTTTGAATTTTTATCAAGTATTTACTATCACAGGTGTTATTTGATTTATTATTGATGACTTTTTTCTTTCGGAATAAATGTTAAGATATTAATTAAATAGTAGAGCTTTTTTCCCTTTATATATATATATATATATATATATATATATATATATATATATATATATATATATATATATATATATATATATATTATATATGTTCGAGTTGTGACTTTAAATTTTTTCAAAATATTAATTTGCCTTATATTGCCTTTGATGAACTTTCGCCTGTATTTTAGTTATTTGGTGTTATTTCCCTTTTGGTCATGTGAAAACCTCCACCACCCAAGTCATTTGGTACACGATACCTTTTATTACGTAATACTTCTAATTTAATTTTCATTTCTAATTGGATGCATTGCATTTTATTCAATTAATTATGTTTTCATTGAATGCATTATATTTTCAGATTTAAATAAACATGTCTCTCGGTAGTAAGTGATCGAAATAGCAGTAGAATTAGCTGGATTGAAGCACAATATAAAAACAACTACAAAATGTCGTCTCAACATGCCATAAATGAAAAAGGACGTTCATGAAATAATGTGTAGATTGCCTTTGAACAGAGACATTGTTGGTAGCTTTTTGGGACAGTACAAAAAATTCAAAGGTCGAGATAACTGAGTATATTTTTCTGAGAAGATTTCTGAGGAGTTACTGAAGCTTTGGAAGAAGCTGAGCTTCCCTTTCATTTCTAAGCAACAAGTTTTAGTAAAGGTTGACAAGCTTTTAAAAATGTTTGAAAAATATAGACCAAATAAGAATTTTAAAAAAATCTACCTTATGTCTTTTAACATTATAAAATTGAGTGAAAACTAACTTGCTGTGAAGACAAAGAACTTTACAGAAAACAAATTGAATCAAGAGGACAAGCGGGATACATATCTGAGAAAGTGACTTTGATGTCAATAATAAATCCTTCAAAACGCCTGAGAAGCCTATTAGAACCGTCAACAAGCCAAGTGCAAGAGTTCGGTAGTGGTACTAATACTGAAGAAGACAAGAGCAGCTCGGTTCTGATATTGCAGAAGAATCTTTCCCTTTAAAGAAAAATTGTCAAACAATGAAATCTGCTGCGACGCTGGTGTCAAAATTGTCCTCGTCAACAAGGAAACTATCAACTACTCTTCAAAACATAGCCAGTGAAGGATTAGATGTACCCACGCTATCTTAATTCGAGATTAATTAGCGTTGGTTAATCAAAGATGCAGACAAAGTCAAAGCACGGCTGAAAAAACTTTATCACTATAGAGGAATTCTGCTTGAATTTTGTTGGAAAGAGAATCAACAAAGAATATTATTTGGTTTGTCAGAAGAATTGCTGAGAGTATCTTTATCTCTATGCAAACCCAACTGGATTGATACAATGCATGGAGGAGTGTCAAAATGATTATTTCTAACACTACAGCAGTTAATACAGGTCACAAAAATGGTGTTGTTGCTAGATTCTAGAGAAAGTTCTGAAAAAAGGTTCTAGACGAGCCTCAGGATATGAGGACTTGCAAAATAGTTATTCTGGCGAAAAAAAGATACCAACGCATGAAAAACCAGGATGTAAGGACGATTTCAGGTTTCTTTTTGAACTCTGTAAAGCATACATTTTCTACAGGAAGGAAAGAAAATGCCCTCAATTACAATGGCATAAGTCGCCTTCCCTTCAGGGAAAATCTTTGCATTGATAGCATTCTTCTCCTTCCGATATGGAGATATCAGTTCAAAAGTACTTTTAACTTCATTGCAACAACATGACAAATGGCATGGTTTTCAAACCAGCAATATACAGAAGGCTCATAAAGTCAGCTGCCAGCTGCTGTCTCCAAATTGAATTTTTCTATTGCCTTAAAATGGTTTTCCACTCACTGGATATAGGAATGATCATGCTTGATGTTCCTCACTCAAATATGGTTGCCGAGCGAGCTGTCAAGCTGATGGAAGAGCTTCACAGCATTTGTAAAACTGACAAATATTTTTAAAGCAAGTTCATAAGTAGTAATTCAGAAACTTAAAATCTATTGGACAAGTTACTGTACGCTGTTGTAGTTTTTGTAATAGATAACTTGTAAACAGTCATATATTCTTATGATGATTCAACATATCGTTTGATGCGGATTTTGTTTTCACAATATATATATATATATATATATATATATATATATATATATATATATATATATATATATATATATATATATATATATATATATATATATATGTATATTCATAGGCGCCGAGTTCACGGGGGCAACAGGGGCAGTGGCCCCCCAGAAATTTATACTAATAATATATAATCACGGATAATTACGGGAGCGAATAGATACTCTCGCCCTCATGATAATCTGTGATAATATATTACTAGTATAAATTTCTAGGGGGGCCACTGCCCCTGTTGCCCCCGTGAACTCGGCGCCTATGTGTATATTTATCTAAGTGTGAGGTTGACCTTTCAATACTTATTGCAAAGTTAACCTCTTCAAAAAGAAGAATGCAGTTTGCCTACTTTACGAACCGAAAGGCGACATACGAGCTGTGCTTCTCACACGAGCGAAAAAAGCAATTTCGTTGATATTCTGTTCTAATTAATAAGGCAACTTTATTCTAATCAATAAGGCAGTGTCAATAACATTATAAGTGAATTATATGTAAACAAAATCAAACTTACACACACATATATACATACTATATATATATATATATATATATATATATATATATATATATATATATATATATATATATATATATATATATATATATATATATATATATATAGATAGATAGATAGATAGATAGATAGATAGATAGATAGATAGATAGATAGATAGATAGATAGATAGATAGATAGATAGATAGATAGATAGATAGATGATATATCAGGGGTTCTCAACCTTTTTTAGTCCAGCACTCCCTTTAAGATTTAACAGAAAACATTGACCCCCCCCCCCCTAGCAAATATTGAATATGTTTTCCAAAAAAAACAAAAATTATTTTATTTATGCATTTGATTAGTGTGATGGTTGTTGTTACTTTTTAGCACACAGTTTTTTAATTCCTGGTTTTGTCTTTGATAGTGCTAGCCTCATATCATATTCAATGTTCAATACACTTCTTTGTTTTGTCTTTAACATAAGCATTGTGGAAAACCCACATTCACACTTATATGTTGATGCAAATGGCAATAGCACTGGCATTACCATTTCAGATAACATTGGGTAACTGGCACCAATTTTTGACCAGAATCCAACTAAGTTCTCTTTTTTGAACATCAATCTTGCAGATGTATCTTCTTGAAGCTGCATTAACTGTGTCTGTGCAGCATCTTTTTCATCTGGAATGCATGTCACAGGAGCATTCAATGGATTTTTGACCAATATTTCTATTTCATTTGAAAGCTCTGGAAAATGGTTATTGAATTCAGATGCCAACTGCTTCAAATGTTCAGTTATCATTTTTTTAATTTCTGAAGATAGCTTCACATCACGATTGTCCAATGTATCTGACAATTTTGAAAACATTGCAACATTTTCTAACTCTACCTTTCTGTGCCAATTTTCCAATTTTCTGATGAAAGCTTTAATTGTGTCTCTAAAATCAATGATATTGGTTTCTCTGCCCTGAAGTTGCAAATTAAGATGATTCAGTTCAGAAAATATGTCAGTTAAATATCCAAGTTTCAGGTCAAAATAATCATCACTTATGACATTTATCAATTCATTTCTATCATCTGCTCCTGCTTTTTAATTTGTTTTGCAGTTTGTCTTTTCTCAACCTTCACAGCATTAATCTTTCTTTGTAGAAAAGCTTTTATTTCATTTTTCAACTTCAATACTCGAGTGAGAGCATTTCCTTTTGACAAACAACGTACTTCTGTATGATACAAAAGATTATGGTATTCAGCATCCATATCTTTACATAATTCTTTAAAAATTCTTGTACTAAGTGCACTAGACTTCACATAATTCACAATCTTTATTATATTATCCAGTGTTTCTAGCAGTGTATCCGGAAATGTTTTGGAAGCTAAAACTTGTCTATGGATCATACAGTGGTTTATCAAAATTTCAGAATTTTTTTCTTTTGCAAGTCCAACAAAACCAACATGCACACCCATCATTGATGGAGCTCTATCTGTACAGATACCACAAACATACTTCCATTCTAGACCTTCAAAAAAAAGAATCCACCAAAGCCATAACTTCAGCTCCAGTTGTATGTTGCTTCAGTGGCTTGCAAAATAAGAACTCTTCTTTAATATCTTCCTTCCACTTGTATCTTACATATACCAACAGCTGTGCACATGACTGCACATCAGTTGATTCATCCAGTGTCATGCTAAATAAACCAGCTTGTTTGATTTCTCCAACAATGCATTCTTTTACATCTGTTGCCATTTCAATAATTCTTCTATGAACTGTGTTATTAGACAAGGACACCTGATTAAGTTTTTTTGCTTCAGAATGAGCTATCACTTGCTTGACTAAGATTTTTGCAGTTGGCAAAAGTAGCTCTTCCCTAATGTTATGGGGCTTCATTTTTTTGGCAACTAGATAAGACACAGAGTAAGTTGCTTCAACAGCAGCTTTTAATTCTTGCCTGAATGTTCCACTGGAATCAAGGCGCTGTTGTTTCAGGTCATTTCGTTTTCTTTCAAAAAATAACACATCTTTACCAGCATGTTCTGTATGTCTTGTCAGCAGATGTTTTTTAATTTCGATGGTTTCATTGATTCTGCAGCCAAAACTTTCAGACATAATACACATTGTGGTCTTTCTATACCTTTATCATCCAATGCAATAAATCCAAATTTAATATACTCTGCATACTTTCTTTTCTTTATCGTAGCCATTTATTTTCTAGATTTAAATGCCCAATACTTAAAATTTAAATAACAAAAAATATATATATAATAAAATAAGCATGCTAACTAAAGAAACGACTAGGGCATTCTTTCAAATACAGACTGAAATAACTTCAACAAACTATAATATTATCTTTTTTTATATAATAACAACAAACTATAACAATATCTTTTTAAAAACAAATTACTTAATCCGTTATGAAAAAATGTAAAGAAACTAAGTCACGTGATGTATACGCTTCTTGTTACTGATTGATCTGGTTTTCACAATAATCTTAAATTCAACACTAACTTTATTTTTTGTAATAATATTATTGTAAACTATATTGCATATTTAAAAAATTATATCAAATGCAAGAAGTAAATGACACTCTTATGGATAAAATGGAATACTTTCATGACCCCCCTAGAAAAGCTAAATGACCCCCTCGTGGGTCATGAACCCTAGGTTGAGAAGCCCTGATATATATATAGATATAATTAATATATTTATATATAGATATATATTTATACAAAATATTGAGCACTCTTATATGAACACGAGATATTGTATTTGAAAATAATACAACTTGAAATAGCTGTATATATATATATATATATATATATATATATATATATATATATATATATATATATATATATATATATATATATATATATATATATGTATATATGTATATATATACACACACATTTTTTTTTTAGATAAAACAGAGTTAAGATGTTTTTATCAAGATTGCGTACTTTCCAATGGCAGCCAGTTGTATTAAGCAGATATCTTACTACTGTTGTTAACTCTACATCTCAGCAAAACTACTCTTATGAAATAAAGCCAGAGAGGTTGAATGAAATAGCTAAATCTCCCAGTGGCTGGGTGCCTAGAGGAAATCCACAGTTTCCTTTTGATATTGATCGAACCCGTACTAATAATATTCCAGTTTATGTCACTGCCAAAGCAGGTGGATCCAAAGTTGTAACAACAGTGAGAAAAATTCGTGGAGATCTAAAAGAACTTGAAAGAGTTATTAGATTGCACATAGGAGACAATCATCATTACCAAATAAATGAACTTACCAGTCAAATTCATATAAAAGGAAACCACAAAGATAAATTGACCAGACTGTTAAAAGAGTTAGGATTTTAATTTTAAGGTTATCTTTACAATCAATCTGGCTGATTCAAAGTTTAACTTTTATTAATAAGAAGAGTAATCAGTTTAGTTTTTCTGAAGTTGTTGTTATTTAGTTTCTGAATAGGCTTTACCAAAATCTATTGTGCCACCATATAAGCTATGGTTAACTTTAATATATTTTACCTACTTTCTTTTAAATTTATGACCTTATCTAAAACACTTTTTGATTTTTGTAAAATTATCTTGTTATAATTTAAAGAAAATGTGGTGTGATTTGCATTATAAATTAAACTCTAATCATAGGCAAAAAAAAATTATAATGAGATATGAATTACATATACAGTTGAACATTTAAAAAATAAACTTGGGAATTACTTCTTTTCAGAATAGTTACTTTATGATGTCATTATTAAAACAACTTGCAACAAAAATAGTTTTTCGAAGAACATTAACAACGCAATGCACACTTTGCAAATGGGTAAAATGGGAACCACGAAGAGATTATCAAGTTGTTCGCCAAGATTCAATTTTGAAATCAATAGTTCTTTTGGACAAATCCTATCCAGTGTATATTGAGAGACTAGATGAAATTGGAAAATCGCACAATGGATGGTTGAATAGGATGGTCCCTCCTCCAGAGTTGGACTTTAATGTTCGCAGAAATAAACATAATCGCATTATTGCTAATGTTACTAGGGTTAAAAGCACGTTTTTTACAACACTAGAAAATGTTGAAGGAAATCTTAATTCTTTAAAAGATTGCTTAAAATGGCGTTTGGGTAAAACTGTTAAAATCAATGTGGATGAAAAGCGTGGAAAAATTGTGACTTATGGGTTTTATAGAAGAGAAATTATAACTTTGTTACAAGGATTAGGTTTTTAATGCAATAGTTTACAGCAAACAGAATTGTAAAGATATTGTGAAGAAAAAATTGTAAAGGGATTGTAGTTTTATTATCTTAAATTTAAGTTAAATGCACTAAATTTATTATTCATACTGTCATTGTGCTTTTTTTTTTATAAATTGTGTAATAAGTAAATAATACTTAAATGTATTTTCAAAAATTTGTTTGTTGAATTTATTTGCATTAAAAGTTGATAGCAAATTCTATACTTTAATTCTCATACCATCTAAATTGCTTTAAAAACCTAAAGAAAAGTTATGTACTACCTTATTAACTATTTATTTTTGTAAAGCAACAAGGGAGAATAAACATATAGTTCCTTGTTTTAATTTTTAGGTCTACTCATAATTAAAATGGTTCGTAAACTTAAATTCCATGAACAAAAGCTCTTAAAAAAGGTTGATTTTATTGATTGGAAAAAAGACAATACCCTTCGTGAAAATAAGATATTGCGTAAATATCACATTCAGAAATCAGAAGACTATACAAAATATAACAAGATTTGTGGCTCAGTTCATCAATTAGCAACAAAGATCAAAGAGTTGAGTCCAAAAGATCCTTATCGTATTGAGTGTACAAAAAAGCTCCTGCAGAAGCTTTATAATATGGGTCTTATAAATGATAACAAAGATTTTTCTTTAGTAGAAAAAGTTACTTCATCTTCTTTTTGCAGAAGAAGATTGCCAGTTATTATGAAGAAAATAAAAATGGCTGAGCATATAAAAGGTGCTGTAAAGTATGTTGAACAGGGTCATGTGCGCGTTGGTCCAGATGTTATTCAAGATCCTGCCTATTTGGTACCACGCAACATGGAGGATTATATCACATGGGTAGATTCTTCAAAAATTAGGAAACATGTCATGGAGTATAATGACACTCGAGATGATTTTGATCTCTTATAGTATTTTCATTTTTTGAATTATCATTTTGATGTACGCCCCTTTGCTCTTTTTCCTAAATAAATAAATTTTAATTGTTATCTTCTTAAGTTTAATTTCAAGCCTCTTCCAAAAAACAAATTTAACCATTTTTTAAAATTATTAAGGCAATCTACAAAAGGCAGCATGAATAAATTGATCAAAATTATTGGATATTTATGTTGTTTAATTTGCTATAAATATTTTTAATTGCTATAGTAAATGTTACTGTTTAAATTAATTCAATAATCATTTAAGTATCAGGTTATAAAATGCCAGTTTTGCATTTATACAAGTCACCTGGGTTAACTGAATCATCCACTCAGCTATTACTTTCCAAAATAGAAAACAGTTTACCAAATTTGAGATTTGATGTAAAAACAGAGGTTTGTTTCAATATTGGTTACACTAGTGAAATACAAAACTATGAATTGATACAGTTGAAATGGCTTTTAGCTGAAAGCTTTAAAGAGCATAAAGTTTCAGAAATTTCTGGCTTGTTCTTTGAAAATGGTTTCTTTATTGAAATTGGACCACGGTTAAACTTTGCAACTCCATTTTCAACAAATTCTGTTTCAATTTGCCACAGTATTGGTTTAAAACAAATCAACAGAATAGAAATTTCAAGATGCTACTCTTTTGAAATAAAAAATTCTCAGTTGAACTCAGTCTCAACTGTGGAATTTGGTAGCATAAAAAGTTTGATAGAGAAACTTCTCTATGATCCAATGACAGAAATGCCATACTTTAAAAAACTTGAATCTTTTACAATAGATGAAAAGCCAGAAGTGGTTTATGACATAGATGTAATAGGCAAAGGAAAGACTGCATTGGAAACTGCCAATAGTGACTTAGGTTTAGCCTTTGATGAATGGGATCTAAATTACTATACGAAACTCTTTCAAGAAAAGATTGGCCGTAATCCAACAAATGTAGAATGTTTTGATCTTGCTCAATCCAATAGTGAACATTCTAGACATTGGTTTTTCAAAGGTAAAATTATTGTTGATGGAAATGAAAAAAAGAAATGTTTAATGGATATGGTATGTGATACTCAAATGTTTTCTAACAAGAACAATGTTATCAAGTTTTCAGATAACAGCAGGTATAAGTTAATTAGCTTTAACATAATTAAAAAAAAATACATTATTTTAGTTGCTTTTTCAAATGTTTATTGCTGTCAATAAAATACACATTTATTTTTTAATTATTGCCCTGTGAGTTTAATATTATTTTTCAGTGCAATTAAAGGTTTTTGTGTTCGTACACTTCTTCCAAAGAATCCTTTGGAAATGAGTGAATATATGGAGAGAGAGAAATTAAGGCATATCATTTTCACTGCTGAAACACACAATTTTCCAACTGGTATGTTTGTTAATATTGAAATCAATCTTTTTAAAATGATTCATTATAAGCCAGTTGCTGTCAGAAGTAATAATTGAATGTTGTCCTTTCTGAGATTTATTTTAATATCATAGCTACTAATTTATGAGATTATTTTATTGTTTTTATAATTATCTAAATTTGATAAGAAATGTTTATTAGTGATCACTTAAACATTTACTTTTACTCATAATTCAGGTGTGGCACCATTTCCTGGTGCAACAACTGGTACTGGAGGTCGCATAAGAGATGTGCAGGCTACAGGATGTGGTGGTCATGTAATTGCAGGAACAGCTGGTTACTGCTTTGGGAATCTAAAGATACCTGGTAAACTAAATATTGGATCTGTTATTGGACAATACAAATTTTATTTAGTCAAAATTGAAGCAAAAACAACTAGGGGTATCTGAGGACCTAAAAGACATTTTTTACAAACGTTTGCTCACAGAAAGTAATATCATATTTTTCAAAATGAATGAGTGACTTATTTTAAGCCAAAATAAGCATAAATCTACTTTATAACACTGTGGTTAAAATCTTATGGAATTTCAAATTTTAGGATATAGTTGAATATCTTCTAGTGATTGATTCCTTGCTGTTTGAAAATTTAGGTGAGCTAGTAAGAGTGTAAGTTCATGATATTTTTGCTGCAAAACCACTCATTGTGTTTTTTTTTATTACCTCTATCATTATATAAAAGATATAGTTTTAGAGGAAAAAAACAATCCCTCTGTGGTATTGACAGTTTTAAAAAATCTTTCTACAAATTTGGCAGGTGTAAAAGAATAATAAAATTCACACACACGCGTGCACACACACACAGTAAGATGCAAAAAAAAAAAACCATACTATACAATAGTATGTGTGTATGTACACACACACTGTTTTATTGCAGTAGTAATTCAAATGTTTGCAAGTCATTGTGAATCCAAAAAAATGTCAGATATTTGCTCAAAATTTGAATATGGTGGATTTTAATGTCTTATAGGACATGATCACTCTGCAACTGTAATTTTTTTCTACTGTGATGAAACCTTTGTAAAGAAACTAGATTATGTGCTAAAAATGTTTCCACTCTTTTTTACCAAAAAAGTTATACATTTGCTGTTTTGTGATTCTTGTGCAGCACAGAACAATAGTTGAACAGTTTTCTGTTTTCTGGTTATTAAAACTGCTGTAGTGCACAAGTAGTTTTTAAAACTCTTTCCTAACATAAAGACACATCTTGGAGTGCTACTTCAACATGGAGACACATCTTGGACTTCAACATGGTAAATGTGAATCAGAAGTTTCAGATTTAAATGTCAGGCTACTGTATAAGAGAGCTCAGCACATGCTACAAAAAACCATCAAATAAGATGGAGTTTTACATGTTCTAAAATGTCAAATATATATACAATTTTTTTTACAAGGTTTTATAGAACTGCTCTTTATAACAGTTTTCTTTTTACCTCAGGATATGATTTGCCTTGGGAAACTGAGTATAAATATCCTACAAATTTTGCATTACCATTGCAAATTTGCATTGAAGCCAGCAGTGGAGCTTCTGATTATGGAAATAAGTTTGGCGAGCCACTGATTGCTGGTTTTGCTCGTTCTTTTGCTATGGAGTTATCTGATAGAGAGCGACATGAGTGGATAAAACCTATAATGTTTAGTGGTGGTATTGGTGCAATTGAGGGAGAGCATGTAAATAAAAGTGAACCAATTATTGGTAAGGCAGTTAAAAGTTAAAATTTTTTTCCCCCATATTTTATAATTTCTTTCCAATCATATTTTATGTCTATGTGAATAGATCTGTTTATTGCTTTTTTTTTTCTTACAAAAGGTATGCAAGTAGTAAAAGTTGGTGGACCAGTTTATCGTATTGGTGTTGGTGGTGGTGCTGCTTCTTCTATTGAAGTGCAGGGTGATAATTCAGTACAACTTGATTTCAATGCTGTTCAAAGGGGTGATGCTGAGATGGAGCAAAAGATGAACAGGGTTATTCGTTCATGTATAGAGATGGGTGAAAACAATCCTATTAAAAGCATTCATGATCAAGGAGCTGGAGGAAACGGTTAGTTATTGTATGTTGCATTTTATGCAAATTGTAATAATTTTACATGGTTGTTTCAAGTAATCTTGTTATATTTAAGTTTATGATAAAGAAGGTGTCTTTTTTATCTAGGAAATGTTTTAAAAGAAATCTGTAACCCAGCTGGAGCAATCGTTAGAGCTAAGGATTTTGAATTGGGTGATCCAACATTGTCTTTAATGGAGATATGGGGTGCTGAGTACCAAGAAAGTAATGCTTTACTTATTGAATCAAAGGATGTTAATGTTCTGAAGAAAATTGGTGCACGTGAAAAAGTTTCTGTTTGTTTTGTTGGTGAGATTACAGGTAAACATTTTATTCCTATTACAAAAAAAAAAAGTTTTCAGCATTTTTTGCAGCATAAGAAAACATGCAGTAGAATCAATAGTTCTTTATCTTACAATTAAACATATCTTATTTAAAGAAGATATGTTTAATTGTAAGTCTGACACTGGGTCCAATTTTCTCCAGAGAGACTCTCAAAGTAAGTTTCCCAACATGCAAGGCAAACATAATCATATTCTGAACTTGAGTGGAAATTTTTTCTCGTTATTTATTATTTTTTCTTAACATTTATCAACAATTTTTTTATAGTCTCTTTATTACTATGATCTCTGATTAATTGTTAGTAAGATGTTTTTTTTGTTTTACATCTTTTTAACTTTCTTATTGCTGTTTTAAAATATTTTAGTTAGAATAGCAGCTTTTCCTCATCACAGTTATGTTTATCTTATTTAGGCCTGCCTTTGGGTCAAATGTTTTTTTAGAAAAACTATAGACACACTCTTTATTTCTACAATCTATAACAGACAGATGCTGTAAAACTAGTTAAGGATGATCTTAATGTTATAGCTCAGATGCAAGGTTTGCTGGTATAAAATCATCATTAATGAAAATTTATGTATTGTATGGACAGATACCAGTTTTTTCAAAATTTTTTCTAATGTTAGTAGAAGTCCTAGCAAAAAATCTGGCAATAAAACTTTTGGTATATCATAAATTATTATAGCCTTTCTGGTGTTCCTCAACCATATACTTTTAGCACCTGCAAATAATTTTTTAAAAGATCCAAAATCTGGATTCATCTAGTGTCTGTAGCTTATGGCTAAATATAGCATGAAATTCAACATGACTATTCCATTCTCTTTTGCTAAGTTTAATGTTTCAAGATGTAAATGTGAAGAGTAATTGTCCAAGATTAGTAGATTAAAATATTTATCAGAAGGTTTTGCATGTTTTATAAGATATTGCATGAAATAATTGCTGATGTTTTACAACCGTTCCAAAAGAAAAATAACTAAAAAAAAATTTTCTTTACTTCTCATTGTCAAAATAAACAAAGTACCTGTGCATCTAATTGGATTCCTGAAATTAATTTTTGAACATTGTTACCCTCCCAAGTCCATATCTTTCTTCCATTAAATGTTTTGTCACCAGATACATAGTTTTTGAGATATTTTAATTGTCCAACTTGCCCATATGCTCAACATGTCCTACCCTACCATTTATATCATTTAAGCGTGAGCAGCAGTAACATGATCTACGGTTTAAGATGGCGATAGTTGTTTTAATTCACTTCATTTAAAAAAAAAGATTTTTACATGTAAAGACAAAAGATTCCTTGTGTAGGCAAGTGTGTTATTAGTGTAGGCAAGTGTGTTATAGGATATGTATTATAAGTATGGTATAGGCATAGGAGCTGGTCTCTAGGTGTGTCATATTGTCGTTTTATTTATCAAAGTTATCTTTATCAGGTGATGGGCAAGTTATATTAGTGGATAATGAAGAGACTTTAAATGAAAGTGCTAATGCAAAACATCCTTTTAATCTTCCACTTGATGTTGTCCTCGGAAAAATGCCACAAAAGGTAATTCACAGGATTATGCATTATATTGCTCTGTCCAAACTTCTAGAATATAAACTATTTGAGAGGTGAATAAACTATTTTTGTTTGGTAATAACTAAGTTTGTTTTTCTAGGTATTTGAAGTAAAGTCGTTTAAAACTGTGCTATCTCCATTAATATTACCTGAGCTACTAGATGTGCGTTCTGCACTAGAAAGAGTATTAAGATTGCCATCTGTAGCAAGTAAACGCTACTTAACCAATAAGGTACGATTTTTAAACTTGTTTTACCATCTAATTATTTATAATATAAAATTTAATGAATATTGTGATATTATATATTATATTAAAATTTTTTAAATTTATACTTGTGTTATAAATATAGAATTTCCTTATTAACGCTTTGATAAATAAAAATGGAAAAATGACGTGGAAATAATGATACTTTTATACATTCCAAAAGTTGTGCTTGTTTAAGTTCCGGCAGCAACACTAAGGAATCTCAGGTTTCTGTTCCTTTTTCATTGGGTTCCAAGTGATGAAGGTTCCAAGTGATGAACGACATTAATTTTTGTGATATGGTTACGGTCTTTTTTTTGGGTTAAAAAAGACAAGGTGGCAGAATTATTTTTCAAAACCTTTCTTAGATGCTGGACAAATGTTTAATGAGAAAAAAAATGTGTTTGCTCATTGTTTTTAGGTGGACAGATCAGTAACAGGTTTAATTGCTCAACAACAATGTGTTGGACCTCTTCATACGCCTTTAGCAGACGTAGCAGTAATAGCTCTATCACATTTCGAAGTTGCTGGTGCTGCGACTGCTATTGGTGAGCAACCAGTTAAAATGCTTATCGATCCAAAGAAAGGCGCACGTTTAACAGTAGCTGAAGCATTCACAAATCTTGTCTTTGCTAAAATTTCAGATATAAAGGTTTTATTTTCATGTGAAAAAGAAATTGTTAACATATTTGTATATCAATTTTAATAGTTTCGTCTTCATTTGATTAGGCTTTTGTTAATTACTGTTTAATTTTGTTAAGTCACTTTTTGACTTTAAAAGTTTTTTTTTACTTGAAGGACATTAAAAGCAGCGCTAATTGGATGTGGCCGGCAAAGCTTCCAGGAGAAGGTTCAAGATTGTATGATGCTTGCGAAGCAATGTGTGAAATGCTCTCTGCATTAGGTGCAGCCGTTGACGGTGGAAAAGACTCGCTGAGTATGGCGGCTAGAGTGGGGAAGAAAGTTGTAAAAGCTCCTGGTTCTCTTGTATTATCATTATACGCACCATGTCCAGACGTGCGCAGAAAGGTTACGCCTGATTTTAAAAAGGCTGGCAATCAAGTTCTTTATGTTAAAATGAACGAGAGCTCAGAGTGGAGGATTGGTGGAAGTGCACTCGCTCAAGTATTTGGACAAATAGGAGATGATTCCCCAGATATTTGTGATTTCCAGGTTTTGATAAAATAAGATCTTTATTAATTAAATTTCTTGTTGCAAGCAGAAAGATCTTATATTTGTTTTGTCTTTAATGTTTTTTTTTTTCAGCTCTTTTCACAAGCGTTCATGGCTACGCAATCTCTAATTGATCGAGGCTTAGTTGCATCTGGGCATGATGTATCGGATGGTGGTTTGGTAACTTCATTACTAGAAATGGCGTTTGCCGGTGACTTGTCGTTTAATATCCTGTTAGAAACCATTACAAACGAATGCAGCATTTCACTTAATTGTTTGTTTGCAGAAGAGCCTGCTATTTTGCTCGAGGTTCAAAATGATCATGTGAACGAAGTCATTAACTTTTATAATGAAGTTCACGTCAAATGTGTGAGAATTGGTTGTGTCACGAACAACGAAAATGTTTTGGTTTCCCAATCGGGTAAACAGTTGTTAAATCATGATATGAGAGAACTTCGAGATATATGGGAAGCTACTAGTTTTCAGTTGGAGCGTCTACAATCGAACCCTTTATGCGTAGACGAGGAAGAAAAAACTCTAAAATTGCGTCATGTGCCAAACTACATATTGTCATTTAATCCTGAAGAGAAGAATTTTGTTTTTAACACGCTAATGAAACCAAATGTTGCAATTTTAAGAGAAGAAGGTAGCAACGGCGATCGTGAAATGGCATCCGCGTTTCATATGGCTGGCTTCAATGTTTACGATGTTACTATGAAAGAGTTGTGTGAAGGACAAATATCTTTGAAAATGTTTAGAGGAATTGTATTTGTTGGGGGGTTTAGTTATGCTGATGTATTTGGTTCGGCGAAAGGATGGGCTTCTTTATCAAAATTTAATGCACGTGCAAAACATGAGTTAGAAGTATTTCGAAAACGGTCGGATACATTTAGCTTAGGCGTTTGTAATGGGTGTCAGCTTATGGCTTTACTCGGTTGGGTTGGTAATAAAAATATTGACGACGAAGCTTTTCCTGAGCAAGGTGTATGTTTTACGACAAATATTTCCGGACGCTTTGAATCTCGCTTTGTGAATGTGAGGATTGAGAAAAGTCCATCTTTGATGCTGAATGGCATGGAGGGATCGCTACTCGGTATCTGGGTGGCTCATGGAGAAGGAAGACTTCGTTGCATTAACGATGATTTGTTTCATAGTGCTAATAAAAACAACACTCCGATACTTTACGCTGATGACGATGGTCTTGCTACTACTAAATATCCACTAAATCCAAACGGATCCCAAAACGGGATTGCGGCAATATGTTCAAATGATGGACGACATTTAGCCATGATGCCTCACCCTGAACGTTGCTTGAATATGTGGCAATGGCCATGGGCACCTGACAAGTGGTACAATTTTAATAAATCGCCATGGTTGCGAATGTTTTATAATGCGTATAATTGGTGCGTTTCCAAGGAATGCTGTTAATTTCGTTTTATGCTAAAACATTTTTAGCAATCAAAAAATAATAACTCTTTTTGTTATATTTTTATAAGTTTTAAAACTTAATGAGACGTTGAGTTTAAAAAAATGTTTTTGGAGTCCTTTAATCTTTTTTATTATGTGAGTAAAAAGGACTGCTACACTGGAAAATAAAGGTGTGTTTCGGACCAAAAATCGATAACTTTTCTGTTAGTAAAAATGGAGAATTGAAGTTTTGCACAAATGTAAAGTTGTATATGACGCTTCTAATGAAATACTTTTTCTAAGAATTTTTTGTAATACGAAATTAAAAATAAATAAGTTAAAATCAAAAACTTCAGAATTGACATTTATTTTTTTTATACTTAACATAATACTTTACAAATGTATGAAAGTACCTTAAAATTATTAGAAATGACGAAAAATACATAAAATGCTCACCTACTAATTATAGAAATATTTAAAACAGTTTCTTAATAACAATTTTTAAATAGTTGTTTTTATGAAATAATGTACAGGTATATTAAAGGTACTATATCATAACTACATGGAGACAGTTCCTGAAATCAGTTCGTTGAATTTCAAAAGCTGCAGAGTATCTTCATCAAGTTCTTGCACATTTTTCTTATACGGTTTTCTAATCCTGGTGATGTACGGATCGGAAGTGTACAGAAGAGTATGAAATACATCCTCGTTTGTAACTGATCGAGAATATTTTCTGGCATGGTGAAGGCGAAATTTTTTATAATCTTTATTACGGGACTCTTGCGCATCTTCTGAAAGTTGACCAATAGGCAGTACTACAAAATGCTTTATGATATTTTCTCCATGAAGTAAGATTTTGTGTACTGAGGATGGCATATAGTACCATCCATAATTGGTCACATAGATTCGGGAAGTTTCTACAGCATAACTACCAAAACTTTCAGCATTTATCATAACACCTGAGGAGAGAGCTTGCAGAATTATGTAAAATCGCTTACTCAAATTTTCATCCACTCCAGTGATTTCAGCAGAGCAGTTTGCATTGTAAAAAAATCTTCTAGCAGTATTACTGTCATTGGTATTATCACTTACTTGTCTTGGTTTGTCAATGATCAACCCTAGCTCTTCACGAAAACGTTTCTGCACCAAGATCTTCTTCTCTTGCTTTAGCCGTTTCTTTTCTTCACTTGTGGCTGCCCATGTTTGGAAAGAAAGGTTGTAAGAAATATGTAATATCATTTCCATACAACGAATCCAGACATGTAATGTAGACAATCTGTATTGTTACGAATTTTCATTTTCAGGCCTGGAAGCAACTTTAGTCAAATCTTTCATTTGCCGTGAAGTAGCTCCACATATTGTACACGTAGAGCCAGAAGGTGTATCCGTTAATGCCTGAGCCACTTTTCCATCTATCATTGTTAGAAAAAGTTCATGCTTTACTTGTACACTTTTACCATTTTTATTAATTATAGACGGCCGTAAAGAGTTTATTTGGCTCTTTATTTCATCTACAGTGGCTTTAGTTTTCTCGGGAGTCTCTTTGCAAAAATCTATGCGTATAAGTCCACAAAAACGAACAGATGAAGGTGCCGGATTTTGCTAAACAACTACGCCAGTTACTTTATCAATTAATTTGATAAGCACCAAAGAACTAATGAACAAATTTGCATCAGAAATAAGTTCAGATTTCTCTGGAAGCTTCTGCTTGCATTGGGTTTGGCCAGAGGAACCATCACAGCCCCATTTACAATACAAAAGTAAATGTTTGAATTCAATACTGTACACGGAATCTATGGTCAAAATTCTAGCTACTGTGTGATCCAATAAATCTTGCAGTTCCAGAATTTTCGCATGTGTCTATTGCAGAAAATGGTGGATAGCAGGTCTGTTTAATTTCTTGAATTCTATAATATGGTGGGAATATGGAACAGTTTCGTTCATTTGTCATCTTTCTCATGTACAAATATTGTGCTTTTGTTAAATCTAAATCAACAAACACACTGAGTGCTTCTTCATCTGTTAGCATATTTTTCTGGCTTGCGTTTTCCATAAAACTCGATATTACGTTTTTTTTTGTCTTTATCAGCAATCCTTAATGATTCCACAAGTTTTGAAGATATATATTAAAGATGTGTACAAATCCATATTCCTTAAGTAACATGGGATTTTTTCTTTTTTTGCTGGATTCTGACGAATCTCCATAAGACACGCACGGTCTTCCGCGTTTTTCTAAAGAAGTAGATGGCGTGGAGTCGGTAATTGCTTCTTCTGAGTTAGGTTTCCGTTCCTTAACTATTTTGGCTGTTAACCCGTTCGATCGTTGTTTCGGGTGCTCGGGCTATCGGGCATTTATTCGGGCGTTTACCCAAACGGGTTCGGGACCCGGAAAATTTTTTGAAATTACCCGTAAAGCGGCCAAACGGGACCCGATGACATTCCCTAGTTTTCATTCTTTTGATGCAATATTTTTTATTTAGATACGTTATGGCTTGTAATCAATAATTTCTCATTACTTTATTTTTTTTGATATTTTGCGTTTAAGTCGCTAAATCTGTATCATCACCTTTGTAGATAAACAGTATCATCATCTTTGGGAGAAATTCTTTACAGAGACTTGCAAAATATCAATATGATTAGATTAAATACTTGTTCTTCCTGTGTTATTCTACGTGGTTTGATGATGCACCATTGTGGAAAGCGGGATAAATGCATTTTTACAGACAAGGAGAAAGACCAGATCGGATCAATTTTTTATTATTAATTGAATCACGAGAATGTTCCGAAGGAGATTCTGGATTAGTGAATCCCTTACCACGAGGAACTGGTCTCAAAGCAGATAGAACGTTTGTGTGGACTATTCTAGATTGTTTTTACTTCGTTAATTTGTCAGAAAGAATAAAACTCTACTGCAGTAACAATCATTTATGTGGCTGCTTGGCCTTTTTTACCATGGGGATTGCAAACCGTATTGATGATTTTTTGCAGTCCATTGTGAAAGCTGTGTTTTACATGAATTAAAGCATTTATGCCAGATCCATGGCTTGGTTACCAACCTTGTATCTAGAGGAAAGATGATATGCCTACTTTTTCTTTAGAAGTGATATTTTTCTATTTTTATGGTTATATTTGTGTTCAGTATTTTTAGAATCTACAGATACTTTTTAGTCAAGATCGATTTCAATATTGACCGACATTGTTAACCGATGTTATTCACCGATGTTGTTGCTAGAACCGATAAAAATTACCAACGTACAATAATAGCATTTGAGAAATATTTTATTTTCCTCATGAAAACTTGAGGCGAAAATTTTCTTCCAAAATTACATCTGATTTAACAATAGAGTAAATTGTGGACTTGCAGCAAGAAAAAAATTGTTAAATTCTTGGAAGTCTTTAAAGTTTACAAGAAAAAGATCCTTATAAGAAAAAAAAGCCTTAAATTTCACTTATTTTAATTTAAATAATTTGCTTTGTATTTTTCTTAAACACTTTTTGCCCTGCGACCCCTCTCGCATTTACAAGCGCATAGTAACAACATTCCTATAGACATTTTCTCTTACGGGTAATGAAGCTAACTATCCAGTTAATCTAAGAAAAAACTACCTGAAAAAAAAGATAAACATTTTGTTTTTAGGTTTTTTAGGAAAAAAAATTGAAATACCTCTCGAGTATCTTATGTTATTTTACTTTAAACATTTAAGACAGTGCACAGAGTTCGATTAAAAACCCGTTAAACCTATTATGTAAAAAGTTTAACCTGATTTTGTAACAAGTTTTTACTAACAAGTTTTTTTAGCAAGTTTCTTCGATATAATAAGTTTTTTGTTAACAAGTTTTATGTATAAAAGTAAATTTCGATCAAATGTATAAGTGTTTAATAAACTTCAGAAAATCCGACTTATCTTAAGAGACTAATATAGAACTTGGTAATTATTTGTTACTATCCTTTGAAAATCTAAAAATCAATCGCCGATGCTTAAAAAAAAACTTGAAATGCAGCTTGTCTGATTTCCACGTTGCCAAAATTACAGTTGAAAAACTCGTAGCCAAAATTACAGTTGAAAAACTAATTGAACCAACTAGTTTATAGTAATTTAACAAATCGCATACATATCTAAGCGCCTGTTGCTTGATTTTATAAAAGACCTGTTCCGTTTTTTTAAAAGAATCCCTAACGCTAGCGATAATAGGATTTCACTCAAAACAACAAAGTTTTTTTCATTCTTACTTTTTCTGTTAAAAAAGCGTGATCAAGGTTTAATTGCGCGATGTTCAAATACCTCTTATGTTTAAACCACTAAACTATTTTGAATAACCGAATTGTAAGAATTACTAAACGAGTTAAAAGGGAATAATTCCGTAAGTATTAGAAGGTTTTGCTGATACTGGTAAAGTTGAGTACTCGAAGAATTTAGGTCCATAACTCTCTGTGTAAACTGATACCTCGCTGAAAAATATAAAAAGCCATTTTGTATTGAAACGGACTAGTGAACGTTTAACAGCCTGTAAATTGAATATTTCGAAAACTAGTGCGATGAATCCAAAGGAAAAACTGGTAATCAAATTTGGGAAGAGGTTCCCTGGTCCAAACTATGTGAAAAATCAAAAAGAACGGGCTAAAAGATCACTTAGAAGATTGTACAAAGTTTCTGCTACGCCTGGTGTGCAGGGAATTCTTTAGACTTTCCCTGAGACACTAAAGAGTCACTGTTTTCTTTATGAACTACTTGATAGTATTTCTTCCATCTGACTGCGAATCATGCAATTTACAAACAACACTCCCTTTTTATACAGTTTTACAACCGCGTCATTTGGACACATCAAATACATTAAGACTTAAGGCGAGTTTCCACTCATCCGTTTTTGCTACAGGATAGGGAAAGGGAATGGAAAATTAATCACGTGAGCGTGCGCAGTTTGTCATTTAATTCTGAAAATTAATCACTGCGCATTCTCAAGTGATTAATTTTCCCATCCCTTTCCCTTTCCCGTAGCAAAACGGACGAGTGGAAGCTCAACTTTAAGGTGACTTTCCACTCATCCGTTTTTGCTACGGGAAAGGGAAAAGGAAGGGAAAATTAATTACATGAGCGTGCGCAGTTTGTAACTTAATTTTGAAAATTAATCACTGCGCATGCTCAAGTAATTATTTTCCCATCCCTTTCCCGTAACAAAAACGGATGAGTGGAAACTCACCTTTACATGCATTAACAACTGCGTACATTAACACCCACACACATTCAACACTTTACATACTTTAACACTCTAATTGCATCTTGAAGACGTTATTCACGACAGGCGGTGAAAAGTTTTCTGTTACGGGTAATGAAGCTTACTATCCAGTTAATCTTTTTAAGTACAAGGTAAGAAATACTAAAATAATATCGGTGATTGGGAGATTGTTATAGAAGCAAAAAAGAAAAAACAGAGAGAAATTTGAAATTTTTTACTTAGTGTGATTGGCAACTGCGCAGGATGACCATGTTAAGAAACTTGGTCATCCTGCGCAGAGGGGCGTTCTATTTATAAACTAACTGAAAAAAATCATGATATTATTTTCTTGCCATAAATGACTACTTCTCATTTTGCGCAAACTATGTGCAACATGAAGATGGAGAAAAACATTTAAATGAAGAAAAAACTGACTGACCAAAGATAGAGATGTATAAGTTGTACTTAGTCAAAGGACAATTATAACATTTGTGGGCATTGTGAAAGAGAAAGAGTATATAGTCGAATAAACAATGCGGTAAAATACGTAAATGTTAGAACAGTCGAATAAAGTTTCAAAGAAAAAAACCAAGAAAAGTAGTGCTAATCTCTTTATTTCATGCATAACCTGCACGATGGTGGTAATAAAAGCCTGTAATTTTATATAGATCTATTAAAAATATTTGTGTTCTTTATATTTATAAAAACAGAAAAAAAAAAAGGCCTTGACTATGTTTTCCTTTCAAAACAGTGATGTTTTTTTTTATGTTGGTTGACGCATTTGATTTGTACTAATGACTATTTTTTATTTTATTATATATTCTTTAAATCCCTAAAAAAAAGTAATAAATGTGAAATAATTATCATTTTAAAAACAAGGTAAAAAACTCTGGTAACTTACTATGCTTAACTGCTCATTTTTAGACGTCGTAACTTACAAGAGAACTGTTTTTAGACGTCGTAACTTACAAGAGAACTGTTTTTAGACGTCGTAACTTACAAGAGAACTGTTTTTAGACGTCGCAACTTACAAGAGAACTGTTTTTAGACGTCGTAACTTACAAGAGAACTGTTTTTAGACGTCGTAACTTACAAGAGAACTGTTTTTAGACGTCGTAACTTACAAGAGAACTGTTTTTAGACGTCGTAACTTACAAGAGAACTGTTTTTAGACGTCGTAACTTACAAGAGAACTGTTTTTAGACGTCGCAACTTACAAGAGAACTGTTTTTAGACGTCGTAACTTACAAGAGAACTGTTTTTAGACGTCGTAACTTACAAGAGAACTGTTTTTAGACGTCGCAACTTACAAGAGAACTGTTTTTAGACGTCGTAACTTACAAGAGAACTGTTTTTAGACGTCGCAACTTACAAGAGAACTGTTTTTAGACGTCGCAACTTACAAGAGAACTGTTTTTAGACGTCGCAACTTACAAGAGAACTGTTTTTGGAACATTTTTGAAGTTTTTGTTCTACTTAAGTGAAACATGCTTTTTGTTTGTTTGTTTCCAGTGACAAGAAGTTTACCTTGTTTATGAGAAGTGAAAGGGATGTTTATTGGTGATAAGATAAATTCTGAACTCATAATAATATCTGTAGTTGTTTTAAATCAACATTGGAGAGATAGGTTGGAAGCACCCCCAGAATTTGGTCAGAACCAAAAAACCAACTGAATAACTGTTACTTTTGTATTGTGTATATTTGACAATCTTGTGAACCTGGTTTTCCAATTGCAGGAAATTGATGATCTAGTTAATGATTTTAATTTTCCAATAGCTCTTTAAAATTATTTTCGTCCATATTGGAAGAAAGATTTTTGCATTTCTATGTTCAGTATTTAAACATGAATCTGCTTCATTCGAAACAAAAAATTGAATCGGTCTTATCATAAACGCAAATAATAATAGTAATAATAATAATAATAATAATAGCAATAATAATAATAATAATAATAATAATAATAATAATAATAATAATAATAATAATAATAATAATAATAATAATAATAATAATAATAATAATAATAATAATAATAATAATAATAATAATAATAATAATAATAATAATAATAATAATAATAATAATAATAATAATAATAATAATAATAATAATAATAATAATAATAATAATAATAATAATAATAATAATAATAATAATAATAATAATAATAAAAAGCTATTTTAAAGGTCATATTTGACTTATACTAAAAAAGGAAGAGGTCTAATTTCAAAGAAAGGAATTAAATTGATCTAATTTAGGAGGCCACATTTAGAATGATCCAAATTGGGTTTATCACCCTTCCCCATCTATCAGAATTTCGGATAAATAGTTTATGCTGAAACTATCCGATACGGAATTTAACGAATTTTTAAAAGCAGGTGCTTCCTTTCTATTTCTATCTAATACCATCATCTTAAAAGCCGGTATTAATTCGAATTATTCTACTATGCATTGCAGAAAGTGAAAGATCTACCATAAAGTGAAAAGAAATTTAAGGTTTATATATATATATATATATATATATATATATATATATATATATATATATATATATATATATATATATATATATATATATATATATATATATATATATATATATATATATATATATATATATATATATATATATATATATATATATATATAATATATACATACATACATACATAAAACATATACATTTTAGAGTAAAAATGAAGTTTTTCATAAATTTGAAACATGGAACTCAGATAAGATATTGGTGATGTTTCAAGTCTGTTGTATCATCAGTTGGTAAATATATTTCAGGTCCTGCTACTTATTAAAGCTTGAGCAACTGTTTTTAGAAAGTGCTTCATGTACCATCAAAAGTCAAATGGATGTTATTAGTGAGGGTATTTTACATTTAAATGAAAATGGCAAATATAAAAGCTACTATTTTGTGTTGAAACCAAATGAAATGAAACTAAAGTATTATGTTGACCAAGAAAAAGTAATTTCTTTTCTTTGATGTTTTTTAATTCTCACTTTGCTTACTTTTGCTTTATTATTATTATTTTTGTTTAATTTAAAGTTTGCTTAATTTTTTAACTTTTTATATTTTTTTAAGTTCGTTATAAAAGTACAACAAAGCATGTTAAAGATTATCTTTATCTATTTGAACTTTTATTTTACTAAGTCTAAAGTGTTATTTTTATGCTGTCATCCACTTAGTGAAATAAAAAACATTTAGACATTGTCAAAATGGATTATTTGTTTGTTTGTTTTTTTTTGTTAAATATTGTAAAAAGAAGGACAAAGCAAGTTTTCATTATTTTTATTATCAATTTTAAAATTAGTAAACCACTGATTTAGTTTCCCTAATTTAATTCCTGAAATTAAATGGAGTTGATTGTGCTATCAAAAACATTTTTTAGAAGAATCAATTTAAAATGATTTTCTTTTATTTTTCAGACTCTAGATGTTAATTCAATTGATATAAAGTTTGTCACGAAAGTAAGACTTTTAGTGTTTTTACATGTTTGTAAAACTCAGTCTATGTGGCAATCATACAATGAATTTATTTTTAGTTTTGTTCAATCTTTAATTCTGAGTCAGTTGGTCTATGGATAACCTTTTTTTTTTCAATTGCCATAGTTTTTTGATTTAGAGGTGTTTCAAATAGAAGAAAAAAGAAAACATCCTTAAACCTGATCCAGGACCCCCCAAATATATATTTTGTTGAGCCTTGAATCAAAACTAAACTTTTTTTTATATCTTAATGCATTTAGGGTCAAAGTTGTATAAACAAAATAAGTTTGAACCCAGAAAGTTTACAAAAAGCATTTCAAATCAAATTGAAAGACTTCAATACTATTTAAGAAAAGACTTCAATTTATTATCAAGAATTAAAGTCTTTTTGTAAGGCAATACAACTGTTTGTTATAATTTCGGTTAATAAAAATTTCAAATCATGAGCTTTTAAACAGCATTATCCTTATCTAAGTATATAAGTTTAAATATTTACTTTAGTGTATAAATATAATTATTAATATAACCATAAAAATTAAAATACTTATATAAAAATTTTTGCATTTATTCTTCTTTAGGTTTCTAAAATACAAAAAGATGATGAAAAGACAAGATTTGGTAGGAAAATTATTTTTGTTTTGTATTTATGTCCATTTTTCAAATCTGATTTATGATTTTCCAAAACTAAATTTCCTTTGTGCGTAAATAAAACTTGATCTTAACACGTTGACAGCCAATAGGATTTTTGTAAAATGTCTAAAAATTGTTTTCACATTTTTAGGTTTAATTTAATCATA
Source organism: Hydra viridissima (assembly GCF_058129835.1). Lineage (NCBI taxonomy): Eukaryota > Metazoa > Cnidaria > Hydrozoa > Anthoathecata > Hydridae > Hydra > Hydra viridissima. The sequence continues at coordinate 12,989,994 of NW_028324302.1, read as the reverse complement.
TGGTTCGAAATACGATTATTTAATTTGTTTTGAGATATTTTTGAGGTGATTTATTGTGCTTTTTGATGTGTCAGCCACCAGTGGTTGACTTGGCACCAATGGTAAAATATTATAGGTGGTGCATGCCTGATGGGCAGAATGACAAACTATAGTCAGTTATGTTGTGTTGGAAACCTTGGCTGACATGGCAGTCAAGGTGTTTAATAAAAGTATTGGTTTTAATAAAAAAAAATTTAGCTAAAAAACTTTTTTATTTTTTTTACTCTTAGTATCAATTTATAATTATAAATTTTTATTGTAATTCAGTTTAAAAAGAAGTGTTTCAAAAAAAAAATCCTGAAAAAATTCACAAATCTGTTTAAGCTTTTGTTTAAACTACTTTTTTTCCCTGGTTGTGTTGCATATATCAACACAATATGAAATGTCTTTGTAAGAAAATAGGTCAAATGTTGCATATATAGTCTTTTTTTTGTTCAATTTGTTTATTCTTTTTTTATGTTATAGCACAGTATTATAGTTATAACCACCTTTCTTTTTCTTTAGAGATCTGCACAACTGTTAAGAATTATGAGTTATGTAGTGAAAACGAAGCCGATCGAGATAAATGGGTTTATTCACTTAAAAAAGCAGCTGTAAGTTGTTGTGTTATAACAGATGCCCCTCCTATTTGTCAGTTTAGTGAGATTCCAAAACAATATATTTTTTAATCTCTATTGAAGTTATAGAAATTAAATTATATTGAGATAAAAATGTAATTTAAAAGTTATTCTGTAAACATAAAATGGACAGTGAAGTGAAGAAACCTTGCTAATGAGTATGGAGTTTATTTTTTATTATTATTTTTCCAATTAGAATAAAATTTAATGATTTTCTGAATTTTTATATCTTCCATTTAAAAATGCAAATCTAATAGTTTATTTTTATTTAGTTTTTAGAGTTAATTTTGTAGTAAGCACACAAAAAATACAAAAATTAGAGTTTTAAAATAGATCAATTTTACCAAAAACAAAGAAGTATATAATATAAAAAAAGCAAAAATTTTAATGTTAATTAAATTCAAGATTGTCCTCATCATGAAGGGTGTCCGGGATAGTGCTACTATGTGGTAGTTTGTCAAAAAAAAATCATGGTTTGAAGGGCTGCAAAAATATTTAAGGATTTGTAGATTTATATACTTGGCAACACTAATTGCTAGACCATTAATATAACTGAGCCTTATTAATGTTATCATAATCATTAAAGTGTCAGATGTGAATACAATTTCCTTAATGGTTGTTTTGTGTATGTGTGCGTGTTTTTGTGTGTATGTGATAATGCTTTTTTTCTCATTTTGCCAACATAAAGTAACCAATCAGATGATATCTCAGTGTTTGCCTGTTTCATGCCAGTTAGCAAAATATTTTTTACTTTGGTTTTTTAAATTTATTTGGTAAAAGAGATATTTGTTAATGGAGATATTTTACAGCAGTTGAATAAACTCTGTTTGATCAAATGTGGAGTGTCAGGTTGTTGTGAATGTCATCTTGAAATGTTTGAAATTTATATAGTAGTTGATATTTTTGTCTGTTATCATTATATTGTGTTATCAATTATGTACCCTATTTAAACTTACTTGTAAAATTACTGGAGCAGAATAAATTACAATTCTAAGTATCTAGTGTAAAAAAAAAAAAAAATTATGCATTTATATTTTTTTCAAAAAGAAAAAGCTTTTTTTTTTTGTTACAAAAATTTAAAAATGTACACTCATTAACATGTGGCCTGTTTTTGTTAGGAAAATTATGACTATACCATTCTTCCAAAGTATGAAAAAATATAGAGGCACTTATTAAAGGTACAAATATAATTTTTTTTGTTTTTGGAGCTCAGGACTTTTAGCAGCAATTAGTACCAAACCTGCAACATGCCCTGGCCTCCAAAATTGACCAACCTGATGAAGGCATTGGTGGGATCTTTGGAGCCACACAGGCTTGTTATCATCAGTAAGCAACTGAACTCTTTGCAGCTGGTGTAGTTTGAGTTTGAGCTCCCTTTTAGTGATTTGATTAACTAATTAATGATTGCTACTGGTCTTACCAGTAATTTTGACCATCCAATTTTGCTGGACTAACTTTTTGATGATCTTCTGTTTCCTGTAAGTGATAATGGTGCATTTTTTCCCTCTTCATGGACCCTTTGTGCTCAAGCTCCTAAATTGATTGTTAACATAGGACATAGTTTGTTTAGGCAACTTGAGCAAACATAATTTATTTAACTGATATTTTCCTAGACAAAAAATCAATGAAACAGCAATACATTTTACATTCTAATAACACAACACAAAATAAGCTGCATCAAAGCAAAAAATGTATGTGGCATTCACATGTATGAAACAAAAATTATTTGCTCAGCCTGTAACATTATTTATTACCACTTACCCATTATTTATTTATTAACATATAACATATAAGCACCTTGTTTTGCAAGATTTAAGAGTTAGATCATATTTCACAATCCTTCTTAGTGATCTATCAGAAATGTCAAGCTTTCTTGTTAATCTTCCTCATGCATATTCTTGGATTTTTCTGCACTCTCTTTGTAACAAACTAGGTGACTCTCTTGTTACATGCTAAATGGAATTGGATTGCATAAGGTTGGTTGTACCTTCTGATACATTTTCCATACGTTGAAAATTGTTTTTCTGTAAACATTTATCTGTTTCATTAAAACAAATTTGACTGTTTTGAAAATGAATCATTAAAAATATTAATTATAAAATATTTTTATGTATGTGTAACCATTTGCTAATTTTTTATTTTTAAGTAATGGATAAGTATTTTTTTGTGCCCTGTATGTTAGAACACATATTTATAAAAAGTAAAAATTCACTGATAAGTTGATCTTTTTCCAATTTCAAGAAATATAGTAATACAAAACTTCCAACTTGCTCTTGAAGTTTTAATTTAGCTTTTAGATTTTGAGCTTTCAGAGCTTAATAAGAAGAGCTCAATTAAATGCTCCAACGAGCTTAATTATGTTTAAAGCTCATGATAAAAGATTAAATGAATTTGAATCTGATCAAATATGGATGTAATAGTAGCACCTTCTTTAAATTAGTCTAATTCCTTAACATTTTTCACCTAAAGGTTAACATTTCTAATTTAACTTATTAGGTTGCATTTTTTTTATGCCTTCTATTTTCTTTTTATTTCTATTATGATGCTCTGGAGTTTGTAAACTTGTATTGTTTTCATGAATGAGGATCCATAAACACTTCCTAATAATTGATGGATTTTTTATAAATAACAGTTTCTGGCTCAATTTTTTTCTTTTTTTCTTAGTAACAAAATTACTTTTAAGTTGGATAAGTTCAAATTGAATCAGCTTTTTATACTTTATATTAGGCAAAGGTAGGGGTACTGGTAAAGGTAGTTACATAGCAATTCTATTGGATTTTTGGAATTATTTGTAACATATTGAGAGTTGCTCTTTAAATTCTTTTAGTTTTGCTTTTCTAAATTATAATTGAGCAGTTTGTTTTTGATGCAACAAAATTATTACTGTGCAGTTATTTTTGTATGCATTAAAACCATGTATAAAATAACAGAACTACTAGTAGCTTTCTTTTTAGACAATGCATTCACCTCAAAAAATTGTTGAGAGAAAAACTGCTTCTGTTGAAAACCTGAGCACTGGTGAATCTTTGCCAGTCCCTCACACGACTAGTGTTTATGGGGGCATGGTAATTAAGAAACCAATCACAGAAAAAGTAATCTATAATACATTTCGGTTTCTTTAAAAATTCACTTTACTTTAAGAATTTTGGAAAATTATCTTTTTTTGTGTAAACATTAATGGTTTTGTCAGCTGCTATTTTACACAAAATTTCTACTTTATGAATTTTATTTAAATGTAAATTTCCATAGAGATAATGGAATGGTGTTTTTTTAAAAATTTCATGACATTGAGATCCTGTTTTAGTATTTTATGTTTTTTAAACTGAACCTTTTAAAAAAATCTTAAAAGAAGATATATATAGAATGAAATTTTATTGAAAAATGTTCATTTTAAAATTGGTGTGTGTGATATACGAGATTAAAAATTTAAGTGTGAAAAGAACCTGTTAAACTTTTATTTTTAGATTATTTTTGAGGGATGGTGTATGAAGCAAGGCGGGATGGTGAGTGTTTCTTTCATCTTAGACTATTTTTGAGGTATTGTGTTGGAAGCAAGGCGGGATGGTGAGTGTTTCTTTCATCTCAGCGTATACTATGATTTGTTAAAGATAAGGTTTATGTATTTTTATGTTATTTTGTAAGGTGAAAAACTGGAAAAGAAGGTACTTTCGTTTGAGCAATCAACAGTTATCATATTTCGATACATATACTGTAAGTTGAATTTAATGGAAATGATTCAAATTAAATGCATCTATCAAAAATACTTCTTTTATCGAAGATAAAGAGTTTGAATCCGTTATTTAAAAATTATTTTGCGTGTAATTTAGATAAAAGATCCGATTCGTTCAATACCGATGAAAAATGTTCGATCTGTTAAAATTCTGTCCAAGTAATTTCTTTGTATAAAAAGATATTTAGATTAAATCCTTTACAATACTTCTCATCTTTTCTACTACAAAACCTGTTTCAATCTATTTCTTTTATAATTACCAGATCTTATCTAAAAGATGATCTTTCTTTAAAACTCGTGGGAATTTCTTGTAAGAACTTCATAAAAATTCCGAGTTAAAGAAATGCTTGCAAATTATCTTCCGAGCTAAAGAAATGCTTGCAAATTATCTTAGGCAATTTCTTTGTAAAAGTTTTACTTCTTTTTTTTGTTTTCTTTGTAAATTTTTTTTTTTTTTTTTTTTTTTTTTTTTTTTTTCAACTCAGAAACTGAAATAAAATTTTTCACCGTGTTTTGTAGAAAGTTTATTCAAGAAGATATTTTGTTGAAGAAGAAAATCTTGTTGAAGAAGTTTATTTTATCAAGTTTATTTTACTAATTTTATTTACCTTCTAGTTACTGTCAGCGTGAAAATTTGATCGAACTGGAAACACCAAAACGAAAGTTCTTTTTTGAGGTATTTATTTTTTATCGAGGTATTAGCTTTCTTGCTCGATACTTGTTTCTTCAACAATACATTATGATTGGTTCACTTCTGTTTTTGTATTGTAAATTTTTGTACAGCCGGAAAATGTAAGTGACCTGCAAAAATGGAAGACTAACATTGATAGCTGTATTTTACCGAATTCAAGGTTTCATCATAGATCTGGCTCTCTGTAAATTTCATATATTTTTCGCGACTTTTTCTGTTGTACAGGCTGCTCTATTGTTTTATATAATCTTGATCATTGGTAAATATTTTTAAAGAATTTTTTTTTTTTATCGATGAACTTTAAACACGATTTTAGTACTGCACTTTAGGCTGACTTTTCGTTTTTTTTTCTTGTTTAATATTAATTTTTTGATCTGTTATTTAATTTTTTTAAATCTACTTTTTTATAGTGACGGAATCTTTGTTATTATATTAAAAATATTTATGTGCAATATTTTTGTATACAAGTTTAACAGTGTTAAAGTCGTAAGTTACAATTCTGTTTGTTTTTGTATACAGACAAATTTCTCAGTTCATTTTTTTTCTAATAAAACTAAAATACAAATATTTTAGTGAAGATATTCTTGGAATGAGTATCCTTTAATTTATCCTTTAATGTGATCAATAGTCAAACGTGAACTGACAATTGCTAGAGTTTAGAGGGTGGCAGCAATGAGCGTTCAAAACGAGTATTTTTACAATGAAATTACCATATATTAGAATTTTTTCAAAAAACTAGTTTTAAGAAAATTCCTTTTTTTTTCCAAAATGGAGAAGCTGGGTTTTATAATTAATCGAAATGAGTTGGTTTCTAGGTTACTTCAATTACATCAAAAGAAATATACAAGTTTTCTAGGTTACTTCAATTCCTCAGTGAATTTAAAACAGTGGTGTCATTAAATGGTACAAGAATTCTGCGTGTGTACAGCAATGTCGTTGATTGCCTTCTCTGATCCTGCGGTGAATTTTACTGGTGTCCTAAAGAAGCTCTTCTCTCTGGGTCCGGATCTTTTTCATTGGAAACATGTGAAAAGACCTCAAACTTAGAGAAATTCATTGTAGTTTAAAGAAAATTTGCCGCTTTTCTTAAATTGACTAACAAAATTTATAAAAGACAGAATCAAAAAAATTATATTAAGTTTATTTATCTTTGGAATGATTGGCATATTTTGCTGGCAATATACAGAATTTACACGCAATTAGCTGGATGGGAGATTTAAAGTTTTGAACATTAGTGCCTTGACTTCCGCCTTTAGTGTTGCATTTGCGAACTGGCCTAATCAATTTCCCTTCCTTAACTGATCTGTTCAAAATGCCACACTTTCGGTCACAGATTCTTTCATCAAATTTTTTGGACTAAAGTATCCTCTATCTCTGCATTCGCCTCGTTGTTTTCACGTTTTTGTTCTTGCTAGTTTTTTAACAGCTCTGCAGCACCAGTTGGATCTTTAACATTGAGATGGTAGGTGGGCTGAGAAGTAGACAATCGGTTGTAGCGAAACTTTCTATCACCTGTTTTTTCATTTTGTTCAACTTTAAAATAGCACCAAACTGAAGTTAAAAAATAGGTTATTTCTTGTCATCAAGTTCAATTCTTCCATCTCCATCTTTTTCTCTATTTGCATGACTACTTTGTCTAAATAGTGCCATATCTTAGACCTATTTCGAGGCGCCTTAATTTTAAATGATTTTCTCCGAAAGAAGAAAAGTTTAAATTTAATTAATTTTACTAGGGAGCTTACGCAATTTTTATAGCCAATGTAAATCTTTTTTATTTAAAATGCATTGGATTCCTTAATATATTTTATTTTCAAAATGGTTTTAACCACTTCTGTAGCTTATTTAGTTCCAAAGATATTCGTTTTTAATATTTTCAATTCATATACATTTTATGAAATATTTCCGTAAAGTTTCTCGTTAAACTTTTGGCATCTTTTTTTTTTCTTGCGCAAAAAGTTGCGTTAACAATAAAATAACTAAAGACGGGGAAAATTTATAAAATTTCCACTTAGAAAACAAAAAACCTACCCTATTAGACTACCAAAAACAAAAAAAAAAACTGATAGACATAATAAATAAATAGTTGCAGAATCTATTTTTATGTGGGGACGAAAGAATTAGCTTAATTTACTTGTATATAAACAAAACTGAAACAATTAAAGTTAAATAACTTTATCAATTCTAAAGCAGAACGATGTCCCCAAAAAAATTATTGTAGTGCAACCTTTTCTAAAAAAAAATAACATTTGTATATACATATATACTATTTATTTTCATTCTTCGACACCTACATAAAATCATTTGTTGCGTTTTTTGGACGAAGTTTCTCAAAAACGTACGATATATTTTTTTCCGCGATAAAATGTCACGTGACAAAACTCCCTAATTTTACTGAGTTAAAAAATTGCGTCCTTTTCCCACACTTTTACAACGTTTTTTTGTAATTTTTAGTGTAAAACTGATAAATCCGCCAAACTAACGATCAATCTGGGCGCACGGACGCAGTTAAAGTTTGATGTTCACCACATTGGTTCACCGAATTTCTCATCGCATTGACAAAAATTGTCACCGAAATGTAGACAATACTGGTATCAAAAATATTTTCGATTCTGCATATGCAATTAACCGTATATTCAGGGACCACACCAAACTAACTGCATTCAACATACCGAATTGATGCCGTGCGAAAACCCTCCACTAATTAGAATGTGCCAAATAACTCAGGAAAGAATCTCATTAATTGAAAATAAAGTCTTTAAAACTACGTAAACTTACTTATCAATTAAATTATCTGTTATTGATTGTTAACATTTTAATATTATTTTTACATTAGATTGAAAAAGTATTTTATAGTTAATTTTTCTTCCTCGATTTCCTCACCTACGATTGTATAGAAAGTAAAGAAAATCTTCATTGCTTAAAACTAAAAAAAAAACTCAAAATAATTTTGCTCCATTAAACATGGAAAGTTTGATTCAATATTTGTAAATACATTTGGGTTAAAAGAAAAAATAAACGCATGTAAAATAAAAGTCATAAAGCCATGACATTTAAAAATCAATAAATTACATCGATCTCAATTCGGCTCTTGATTTTCTTTTAATACATAGGTACATTTTAATTATTTCTGCGCTTTTGCAGTCGGTCACTTTTAATTTTGCACAATCCTCTACTTACGTTTGTGAGCGTGGATCAATATTTCCTTTTTTGCTACAGTTCATCGAGGTTACAACTTTTTCTAAGAAGTAAAAAACTTTATTCATCGGTTCGTCATTTATGAATAGATTTCACGATGCTTTTCTTTCTCGTTAAATAAAAATCCGATAAAAAAAATCTTCTTTTTATTTCATTCGCAAGTTTCCTTGCATTAAAAAGCAAAAGTAACGTTATTTTCATATAGAACCGTGTCGATAAAGACCGTGATGCGTTACTTTAGGAGGATTCAAAACAGTAATCTTTTCTTCATCTGCTGTACTAAGCAGTTTTCTGACTTGGATCTGACGGAAAGCACTTTGAAAACAATCTTTTACTTTTTTATCAGCAGCAGCGGAAACTTCGAAGTATGAGCAGTTATTTTTATTAGCTAAGTCGTAACCTTCTTCTCGAGTAACTTTACGAAATCTTGCCAAGTCTCGTTTTGTTCCAATAAGAATTACTGGGTAGTTATTAGTTACCAAGCACTCTGTTAAGTGTTTTAGTATTAGTTTTGCGGTGACAAAAGAGTAACGGTCAACAACCGAATAAAGAACCATGACTCCAGAGTTTTCCCTGAGCACAATTTCCCCTTTCTAAAATAATAACCATCTTGTTAACAAAACATAGTTATAGAAACTGAAATTCAACCGGGTTTGTATTAAACAAAACAACCGGATTTATGTTAAACAATCTGGTTTATAATAGACTTAAATGTGTCAGATTTTTTTGCGATATTTTTGTAAAATTAAAAAATGAAATACAAAACACGCAACACATTAAACAACAAAATCGTACCAGTTGCTCAATATCTTTCACATAGATGTTGACATCCGTAAGTTCATCTTCAATAGTTAACCTCCTTGTATATTTCTCTTCTATATAAAAGTTTAAAAAAGATCTAGAAATAACTTTAGAAAGCTACTCTACGTGAAGTTCATCGGTATTAGGACGAGAAAATTGATGTTAAATCGAGATAAACTTGTTTATTTAATCTTTTAATTAAGATACTCAAAAATTTATTTTTCATCAATTTAAGTTATGAAAGGTTTAGAAGAATTTGTTTCGCTAAATACGAGATTTTACAAAACTGCAAACTCGAAAGTTTTTAAGAAGAACTTTTGTTATTGAAAAATATTTGAATAAAGAAGAAGTTTTATGAATGAATAAAAGAGAAAAAGAAGTAAGGAATTAAACAGAAGTCAGAAGAAATGTTAATCAAAGAAGAATAAATAGAAGATTTTGGCCGTTTTAAATAAAGAAGAGATATCCGTGTGAAAAAGAAGAGCTGAAAGAGGAATAATTGATAAAAACATTATCGAACACTACAAGTAGAGTAAGAGAGTTTTATTTGTATTTATACATACGTAATGAATAAAAGAGTGCTAACCATTACACATTAATAGAACGTTTATTGAGTTATATTGTATAATAGAATATACTGAGGACTGCAAACACAACTTTAACCCTTTACACATAACACTAGACCCATACCTCCCTAAATCGTAAACCTTACTACAGCTACATACTGCAAATAGACAAACTAACTAACAAACATTAAACCCTTTTAATTATTAAAAACGCCGCCCTCATACAAATTAAATTTGAAATTTAATTTAAAGAATTGTCCATTTTTGACTAATATTTTTCCCTATGTTTTAGGCAGCATACGGATTCAACGTTGAAAAAAAGCTCTTGTCTAAAATTTTCTGCGCTATGGTTTGTTATAGTGAATCCATATTCGTCCCCTGTCATAGTTCGATGCAAAAAATTCTTCCGATTTTGCCTTTAGAGCATTTGTTTGCACGTGAAAAAAGGAGTTCGACATTTCTTGGCTTAGGTTCATACGGAACTCAATATCCGTGCTTTTACATTAAACTAAAAGAAAGGATGTTGTTTGTACTTCAGTGACATGACACATACTGATTTTCAGCGGGTAATGATGACGCTTCAATATGAATATAGTTACAAGATGGTCCGACGCAATTTACTGCTAGTTACGCTATCTTTTGTAAGTCCCTCAAAACTTGTTTGCACCCGTCCCTCAAAACTTATTTGCACTCCAAAACAAAAAGTGAAGTTAACACACGGTTTATAGAAAGATGGTTTCAAGGAAAATTGATACCAAAAAACAGTTCCATACTTTTGATGGGTTTCAATTATGATAAAAAAAACAGATAGAAAATAAGGAAGTGAATTTTAATGCATTTACCTGGAACAGATTTGTATTCGTGGATGTACCTTGCTGTTAAAAAGCGAACTGTCAATGCTAAAATAAAATCAGTAAGAGTTTTAAAACAAGGTATTAGATTTTTAATTAAAAATTTGAGAAAAGAATTAAAAGCAACTCTACAATTGCAAAATATGTTTCTAAACTTAATTGAGGATTCGGTAATTATGCTTAAATATATAACCATAATTTTAAGCTCTATTTTATAATTTTTTTAAGCTCTTTTTTTTATTTTTTTTTTAATTGTTGAATCACGCTCTGTCTTAAAACGTAAATTTCTATACACCATAACTTGATTGGCCAGTCCATCCATTTGTCTTAGTGTGTGTATGCGTACAGGCGCGCGTGTGCGTATTTGTGTGCTTTAAAATTTATTTTTTTATCATTTTGTTACTTTGTAAACCTGCCTAAAGTTGTCTGAATAGTTTTGTTTTCATTTCTTTCCATTTTTTTTCAAGAGGAAAAAGTATAAATGGCAACAGAGTGATAAACTTTTATTGAGAGAAAACCCTTAAAATGACAAATAACCCTTAAAATGAAAGATTACCCTTAAAGTAAGAGATAACCCTTAAAGTAAGAGATAACCCTTAAAATGAGAGATAACCCTTAAGCTGTTCATTAATTACTCGCTGTAGTTTCAGAGGGTTGTTCAGCTTGATAATACGTTTATAATTAAATTCTAACCACTTGAAACATTTTGTTTAGCGTATTTGAAGAGCGTAGTAATAATATTGATACTCTTTAATCTTTACACAAACAGACAACACAGTATACATTTTTTTATAAACATGAGATTGCTCAACTGTCAACCTACGCGAACCAAACGAGACAGCATTATAATCTTTAAATAAACTTTGTCTCTTATAAAAACGTCAGAAAAAAATCTTTAACATAATCTAAAACTAATCCCAATAAACATCATGGAACGTATTATGTTTATTAATAAATAAAGTTCTCTCAATTATAAGTATTTTAACCGTTACGGTCGGAAACATCCTTTATCTCAAATAGGAATTATATTTAGAATTTAGAGAAATAGAGAAATCATATTTTATCATTTTTAATCTCAGTACCATTATTACTGTACACTTACTACTGCTTTAGCCTCCAAATACTGTATTAAGTTTCTGAAAAAGTAACCATTTGACAAAACCTATTTCGTGTAGGTTTTGATGGCTCCGCTAATTATAATAGGCAAACTGAACTAAGAAAGTACCTGTTTTTCCCACGGATTTGTTTCCCATCAAGTATAAACAAAAGTTTTTCACAGGTTCGACAACTGAAGGTGTTAGTATGGACGAACGTTCGAAGTTTGCATTTCTATGACGTTGTGGACTTTGTTCGTGATAATTTTCTTTTCTATTAGAGTGGTTAGCATCTTGTGCTCGAGTTCTCTCTAAATGAAACTCTTCGGTATAAAATAATTCTTGTTCTAATGGTGCGTTACTAAGTTTGTCCAAAGCAGCATTAAATGCATTGGCTTCGCGACCAATTATACTTTCTTTTCTAGCAGGGTAACTTGTAACAGATGATCGTGCAACTGATGTTTTAATGTGTCTTTTATTCAAAATTTCTAACGCATCGTCTTTAATAAAATTATCTTTTGTCATTGGCACTTGCTGATGCTGATGCTGTTCTACAGATATGTGAGTGATTGAGTTTCTTCTTTGAAAAGTAGAAGATATTTTTCTTTTAACGTTACTTAATGACATCACACTGGCCCTTCTAGTTTTTCTGGGTAATATTTCCTTACTTGTCTCACTGTCTTCACTGCTTTCCTCTGTGCATGGAGTATTTTCTTGCCAGCCACTCGAACTTTGTGAGTCAATAGGGGAAAGTTCCTTTTTATTAGCAAGAGGGCTTACTTCTCGCATTATCGTAGTCGTTCTATGTGACTTAGATGAAGTGGTGGTGCGTTGCTGGATATAACTGTTCAAGTCGACGGCTTCGACTGCTTGACGGAACATTATCTTACTCTAAAGATGATAAAAGTTTTTTGACTAAAATATTTATTATCACTAAATAACTAAAAAATATTGCACTTATTTTTTTAGTATTTTTTTAAAATATTTTCTATAGCTGCTTGTTTTTGGTATTTTCTTTTCCTCTATTTTACTTTCTCCTTCCTCTACCTTACATTCCCATCCTCTGCTTTACTTTTCGCTATAACTATGTAAAAACATTCTTTAATCCAAAAATGAAAAGATACTTTTACACTTTTATATTTCAATTAGATGGGTGCTTATTAAAAAAATAAACTAAATTTTATTGAACCTCAGACTGTTAAAATAAGTTTAGCTAACATATACAGTTGTAACTGCCAGTGTCTAGGTTAGAAGATAATTGAGCGCATAAAATATGCCATAGTTTGTTAATTTCAACAAAAGAATAAAATCTTATGGTTAATAACAGAAGGAAGAAAATGTCAGATAAATTATTAAAGAGAACTTTTAAAGTGCAATTCAAAAATTGACACATGACATGATACTAATGCCGAACAAAAATCGATCTGTTTATTTATTTTAGCAATATCGTATAATGGCGCATAAAATTTTCAATATTTATTCTGGCAAGTGAATAATTTATAAATAAGACAATAAAAAAGAAAAAGCCTTATTGATCAGTTACGTCACGAATTTGACAAAAATCAAATTATTTACTGGATTCTTAGATTCGCAATTTTTGGTTTTAATAAAATGTAATTAAGAAATAAAAAGTGCACAAATATTAAAATAATCTACAAAAACAAGAAAAGTTAACGAGACATAAAAAAGTAAGAAAAGTAACGACGCATAAATACAATCAAAATCATTTATCTAAAAGGGTTTAATAATTTTGAAGTTATCTGTGAGAAAAAAATGTCCAAAGAATCGACAGTTTTGATTGTGATTTGTAATATAACTGTGGAAATATTGCGGATATTGACTGAAAAACGTTTGATGTTTCTTTAAAAGAGAGATAATTTCTTTAGCCTACTTTCGGTTAGTAATAATAACTTAATAATCATACCTACTTGTGACTGTTTATTAAACGGTAACACCAGCTACAAAAGGTTACTGACATTCGCTTTTCGCACAAGTTATATGTACTATTACTTAACTTATGACACATTTTTTGATACTCTTTTCGGTAAAAAATCAGAAGCCAAATATAACTTCGAAAACGTGCATTTAAGAAATGTAAATATTTACCGAATTGCAACAGTGTCAATGGGCCACGTGATTTTTAACATAATATTTTGAAGCGTCAAAACAAATTCATAAATTTATCTGTTCAACTACTTTATACGGTCAATATTCTTAACAATAAAGTTAAATTCAAACTTGAAGTCAAAAGTAATATATGATATCTGTGATATGAAGAGCTGCATCAAAAAGCAGTTTGAGGTAAAAATCGACCTTTTGTTTTTTGAAAAAAACCGATAATATAAAAAGAACTTGAAGTTATCGTTGCCAAGCAACTTCAAGATTTAATTCTAAAATTTGTACAACATGCGGAATCCTTCATGTTCAAGCTAAAAAATTTACGCCTTAATTCCTATGAAAAGAAATTTGTTTTACTCATTATGCTTATAACGAAGAGCCTGTCTCTCCCAAATCGAAAAAGGGTCGAGTGTTGGCGCCTATGAAAAAAGTCATAGTTAATGTCAATTGAAAAAATCACTAAACTTGTAGCGTCATTACTGTTCATAGAATTTAGGATGTATTTATTAAGGAAACGCCGTGAAAATACCTCTTTGTTATTTTCTAAAGTGAGTTTTAAATATGGTATCAGCAAGAGTCGGCAGAACCCCCTTTATTTGCCCCACCCCCAATTTCTATCCATCAATCCTAACAACTAGTTATAGGATAAAAACCCGTCAGCATTCTCAATCTAAAAAAATACAAAAAATAAATACTTTGTACTTGAATATAAAGCGATTGATTGATTTATACGATTGATATTACGATTGGCTAAAGGTATATTTAAAATTGGATGATGTTAGTGTTGAATCAATTTGCTTGCAATTACAATTCAACAATGCAGCTGCAAGAAAATAGATTATGAATGTGTTTTATATTTTATCAACATTGTGTAACAAATTTATAACATATTTGTATCAAAGGAATAAAATGTTTTAACAAATATAATAACCTCTTATTGCATCTATTTATCATCATTAAATGCATTACGGCAATAAAATATTTTTTACCTTATAAATTAGTTCGACCATTTTGATTTAAATTAGTTCTACTATTTTAACATCAGATGAGTTAAACTGCAACTTTATTTAAAGTCAGATAAATTTTGATTTGTCTGTAAAACAATACATAAATCCAAATTAACATTTCTCTGACGTTATACAAGCAAATATTCAGAGACCCGTTTTCTCGTTGATCAAATCAAAGAACTGTTTTCTCGTTGGAAACAGGAAAAATTCAACATCTCAAGAGTTGCTTTACATCATTGACCTATGTTTGGGAGTGAGGGGAGGGGGAGGGGGGTTTCAGGATACTTTACTTTTTTGTGTACTCTTTCATATTTCAAAATGAATGATAAATGTCTGAAAGTGTTCCAAATAACTTTTTGTGTAAGTTCTTACTAGCCAATTGTATTTTGTTAACTTCACTTATCAAAGTCTTTGGGACCACCAACCAAGACCACAAATAAAAAGAGTGTACACGCCCTTACTCTTACCAATTCTAATTTCTCTTGTACTTATTCTGATTTTCCATAACATTCGAATAAATTTCCATTACTTGCAGCCAGCTCTGAAGCTTTGTATTGTTACTAAGTGACAAAAAAAGTGACAGAAATCTTTCCAGATTTAAAAAGCTGCTAAGAAAAAATTGCTAAGGAACTGAACGTTTTTTTAAGTTATTGTTGACTATTGTCAAACAACAAATGTCTTAAAAGTTCAATGTCAATGTTGCAAAAGATTGTAAACGAGAAGGTAAATCCAGAGGCTTGAATTACGCACAAAATACAAATTAAGTAGTGAATATATCAAACAGCTCCCTCTTTTATTGACAAGTTATTTGGCTAAAATGTTACTGCAACGAAGGATAATCCAAATGCAAATTATAATTCCGATTTTGGAACGTTTTGCATACCAGCAAATTATTTTAAACCGTTAAGTTGATAATATAAGTAAATCCTTTAAGAATCTAAAATTTAAAAAAATTCAGTAACTGAAACTTTAAGTTTCTATTTTATTAGTTACTTATTCCACTAATAACTATTTTTTAATTTTGAGGTTATGATAAGCATTTAATTATGGAAGTAGTTGCTGATCAAGGTGTGTAAATAGGTATACAAACAGACCTTGATCAGCAAATACTTCCATAACTTGGAATGCTAACAAACTATTTTGTAATCAATTAATTTCGTTTTTAGGAGCTTGCTAAAGACTTTCCAAAAGAAGAAGACTTTGAAACCCTAGCGACCAACACTAATTTCCTGTAAAAACACATCGGGATAACTTTCTTCTGATGAAGTCTGCGATTCAGGCAGTGTCTTGTCATCTCATATTCAAAAAAACAAAAACTAAAGATGCAATGAGTCTTCTTGACCTCACTCCAGCCAAAAAATTTCATAAAAAACTCATAGACAACTTGAACAAAAGATTTCCAAAGTATGAAGTCAAGGCCTCACATGCTTAATCCTTACTTTAAAGGTATGCTAAACGCGTGTTTCAAAATCATAACAAACAGTAAACGTTTTTTTTTTTTTAATTCTTAGATGAAGTTCCAAGTTGTAGTCATAAATTTAAATTTAACAGTATCATAAAGAACATTTTATTCAGTAAAAAGTTGGAACATGTTTTTACATGTAAACATGTAAAAAACATGTAAAACATTGGAACATGTAAAAAATTGGAACATGTCAATGCGTTCCAAAAAGTCAAGAAAAAGTTCATTTCTGAACATGCAAACCATCAGGAATGACTTACAAATGATCAACCATCTCAACCAAAGTTCAGGATGATAATGACCTGAAAGAATGTGATGATTACAATTTTCCCACAGATGAAAATTGAAAAATTGAGACAAAGTGAGAGACGTTTTCTAGAATTCTTTTTATAGAATAGAAAAAGATAGAGAAAACAAGAAATCCTCTTTTCTCCTGGCCTGAGAATCAACTAAACCTGCCAAATCTAGCTGAACTAGCTAAAAAGTGGTTTTGCATTTCGTCGTATTCGGGCAGCGTTTCGATAAAGTTAAAATCACAAACTGGAAGCCTTCATTCTTAAGACCCACTTGACCAGAGAAGATGATGACATGGGAATTTAGTTCAAACCACCACTCCACCACTAACAGATGGGTGGTTCTGGAACTCAACCAAGATCAACTGGCTCAACTAGTTTGACAAGTCAAGCCAGTTTGACTTTACGCTAATCTATGTTGAAGTTCAAAAATACTTCATGTCAATACATCAAGGTCTTTTGATAAAAATATAAAAACTTTAATATATAAAACTTTTTACTGAATAAAATGTTCTTTATGATACTGTTAAATTTAAATTTATGACTACAAACATGAACATAAATAAGTTTCATTTGATAACACTATTTTAATTACGTAAAATTTAGATCGTTACTGTTTGTTTGATTAAATTTGTTTAGTTTTTAAAAAGTTTGTTTAAAACCCATTAAAGCTCGTTCGCAATCTAAATTGTTCGAAAAAAAATTTAAGGTCAAAAGAGTCCGGTCGCGATAGTTTGAAATGAGATTTCTGAATTGAAAAACGTAATGGGGATGGTTCGAAATAAAAAAACGTAGCAAACGAAGACCCTTAATTTAAAAAAAAAGCGTTATTTCTGCTTGGTCTAACAAAAAAAAACGAGATGGAAGCGTGCTATCACTAGACTAAAGCATGTTGTAATTTCCATTGGTGCCATGCATATTTACCTTTATTGCTTTAAAAGTTGGCTTACATCCTGTTTTTTGAAAAACTTTTCACTATTTGTTTGTATTCTGAGTTTTTTTTATTTGAATCAACCATTAATTGAATTTTTAGGTTCGATCTACGCATATTCTTTATCCATCAATTTATTTCTGACCCTCAAGCGGAGTGATTCCTTAATGTGTCACCTGCACAGCGAGCTTCGAAGAAGTTTTAGTTATTCAATGATACCACACACTTTCGGCCTTATGAATCCGACTAGTAAAGACAACTCTTTCAGACATTCTACATAATAATATCAAATTTAGTTTAAATATAAAAAATGATAATTTCCAATGATATGTATTACGGATATTTCAAATCATTTATCTTGGCAAGCTTCGATTCGATTATGCACAATGTGATAAGATTTTAATAACTAATGTCTATAAAATATATAAAACATAGCTTTTTTAGTACATTAAGGCTTAATTAAACATAACTTTGTGAGCTATTTGTTAGTATCCATATAATCTATATATACATTTGAGTATATATATATATATATATATATATATATATATATATATATATATATATATATATATATATATATATATATATATATATATAGATAGATAGATAGATAGATAGATAGATAGACACATACATGCACACACAAACTAACATAAAAAATGGTGCAGCTATATACATTCTACATGTAAAAAATGAATGGTTCCCAATTGAGGAGCTTATTGATATGGTATATCTTTACAGTCTTTACTTATAGAACTGGTAAGGTTTTGTTTTGTGCATATCTAAGTAGTAATAAAAATTTTTTGGTAAAAAAAGTTTTGCTTGTAGGAAATGTAATATTTTTCATACAATATTTCTAACATTTATTTGCTTTATTGTAAATTACATGTACAATTTAAGTTAATAAAGAATCTAAAAAAAGTACTTACTGTTATTACTGTAACTTTAGTACTTTTGGTAAATCATAAAAATGTTTGCATTCGCGTGGATTCAGAAGATAATGACAATGATTGTACTCACCCATCAAACTGTATGAATGAAGTGGTTTGTGATGATGACAAATCACCTTGCTTTTCATTATATATTAAAAATAACTCAGCCAATAATGAACCTAAATTACACACCTCTGGTTGCTGGCATCAAGATGAAACTGATGTTCTTCTTGAAAAAGAATGTTATCTTAAGCATCAAACCACAAAGCTTGGATTAAGTTCTTATATTTGCTTTTGCACTGGACATCTTTGTAATGCAAATGTTATTTTTAACAAAACTCTAATGGAAAATAAACCTACCAATAAACCAAAAACAAGTTAGTCTAATAAGTTTTTTTCTTTGAAATGCATATTTTCTTCAATTTACATTTTTAAAGTTCAATTTTAGTTTTTAAATTTTTTATATAGAGAGCAGCAGGAAAAAAGATAAGATTATCTATTTTTTGATCACTTTTTGTTTTATAACTTTGAAATTTACTCTTAATAATTGATGGAATATTAATGTTAGATAGTTATTAGTACTACTTATTGATTTGGATATCCTTTGTTTTTTGTGGTAATTCAAAGCTTTTAAAAATATTTAACAGAAATTGCAGAAATCATAAAGACATTTAAGTTGTTTTAAATTTTTTTATTTTTTGACTACTACTATGTATATACTTTTTCTGCTCTGAAGTTTAACAAAAAAAATGTTTCTTTAGTGCAGCAAACTACAAAGAAAAGGAATAAACAAGTTCATTATAGCTACAGTAAGTTTCTATACATAATTGTTCCATCTTTTGGTATTATCACTATAATTGGCATTTTGATTTACATGTGGCAGAAGCATAAACACATTATTGAATCCAATCAACCTCTGATAGACTTAACTACTCCTCCCAGTCCTCCTATTGTATCAAAATCTATTGAGTTATATGAAGCAGTATCACATGGGCAGTTTGGTCATGTATGGAAAGCTCTTTATGAAAATAAATTAGTGGCTGTCAAAATGATGCTTGCTAATGAAAAGGAATCTTGGGAAACTGAAAGAAGAATATATTCACATTATAAATTACATCATGAAAATATTCTTAACTTCCATGCTGCTGAAAAGAGATTCGAAAACAATTACATTCAGTATTGGATTATTACAGAGTTCCACCAACATGGTTCACTTACAGATTTTTTAACTTTTAACATCATTGATCTTAAAACTTTAGTTAGCTTATCTTTAAGTATTGCCAATGGCCTTTCTTACTTGCATGAAAGTTTAAAAAAACCTTCAATTGCACACAGAGATTTTAAAAGTCGCAACGTTTTAGTAAAAGATAACTTAACATGCTGTATAAGTGATTTTGGATCTTCTTTTGCATTTGATGAAAATGCTGATGGGGAAAAAGCTAGATTTCAGGTTGACTTTGATTTAGATTTTTATTAATTCTATTAAACATTCCAAAAAATTTCCAACTTTCCAAGTTTAGTTAATTGTTTTAGCAAGTAAATTTCATAAATGAATTGAGTAAAATTCAAACAGTTAAATAAAATAACTTACATTACTTTTAAAACAATTCTTATAGGTTGGTACTAAGCGCTATATGGCTCCTGAAGTTCTAGAAGGAGCAATTGCTTTTCGGACAGAGTCATTTTTATGTATAGATTTATATGCATTAGGATTGGTAATGTGGGAAATCCTATCAAGGTGTGGTGGCACACAAGGTTTGATCTTTCTCTTGAAGTCAAAGTACAATTATTAGTGTTGGGGTTAAATTTTTTTAGTGACCTTTCTCTTTATTTTTATTGTTGTTGTTTTTTGTTATTTAATTTTTAGTTTTTTAAAGCAAAATCAAATATTCCAACTTTTTTCTGAAATTACAAACTTGAAAAATCAATTTGCTTCATTTTCATTACAATAATAGAGATTGAGAAAACATTAATCCCAAAATACGGGTCTTAACTATTTCACTGATAGGGTTTATCCAAATCACAACCAGAATATTCCATTTGATTTAAGAACTCAAAGTATCAGGTTGTTATTTCATTTGTTCATACTTAGTTATCAATATTTTATTATGTCCTACTAAAGAAATGAAAACATGACAAATTTACATTTAATGGTTGACTTGACATTGAGTTACTCTTTAACTAATAACATAAAGTTTATCTATGTGAAGATTGTTCTGCTTTTATATCACTTGCTGACATACTCACTGATGTAAGTAGTGCAAAATAAGTCATAGTTGTTAATTTTTTTAAAATTTCCTTTTCTCTTTCAGCACCTGTTAATGACTACCAAGCACCATATGAAAACATTGTTGGTTTGCATCCTTCAATAAGTGACATGTTAGAATGTGTTTGTGAACGCAAGCTTAGACCAGTTCTTCTACCAGAATGGAGAGAGCATCCAGTGAGGAATTAATCTCTTTTGATTTACATATTTAGTTTTAAAATAACATTTTTGTCATTTTGGATATTTAATGGAAAATGCCATATTTAACTGTCAATGCTGATTAAGAAGGGTCTTTAAAACTATAACTAAAAATGCTGATTTTTCTTTGTATCAGTTAAATTTAGTTATTCTTTCATTAAGAAGCAACATTAGTTTAGTTTGGAAACAAGTAAGAGCTCTGTGTGAGTTTTATAATGTGCCTGATTGAATGATTTGCAAGACTTTATTCAGGAATCAGTAGATCATTTTAGGACTAATGATGAAGTTGTTAAAAGTTGGTTCATTGATAGACATTCTGATATAAAAATTTTTTTTCATTTTAAATGCATTTACTGAATATAAGTTGCATAATTAAGAAAATCAGCATAGTTAGCAAATTGAATACTGATTCAAAGTGCTCTATTATATTTGGTTAGTGCTCCATTATATTTGGTTAATACCCCATTATGTGCCCCAATATTTTGGTTCAACATACTCCAATATGTGAGAGTTTTCTTTTATGGCAACTAAGAATTGCAAACAAACTACAGCTATTTAATACTAAATGGAGAGTTCTACAAGTTTATAAAACAGAGCCACTCACTTGTTTGTGTTAAGTAAATAATTACAATTTTTATATAAAGGCCTCAGTAGAAGTATGATGTAAGTCACATTTAAAAAAAAAAGGAAATATAACCCTTGGTACAGGCTTAGTTCAGGCTTAGGACAGGCTCAGTTCTATCACTGGTAAAAGTATAGGAGCTTAAAGGAGTGCTAAAGTATAGAAGCTTTTTTCGTTATCTTATTTTTTATTTTTTATTTTTCATTTTTAGATTTTAAAAGATTTCTGTGAAACAATAGAGGAATGTTGGGAGATGGAGGCAGATGCTCGCCTATCTGCTCAATGTGTACATGCACGACTTACTGAACTAGGTTATAATCTAGAAAAAAATCTCAATAGTGTAACAAATTCTCAAAATGAACTTCAAATAGAAGGTTATTCATCTTGAAAACTGTTTTTGAAATCAAAATAATATATAAATGAGTAAATCTGGTTAAGACTTTATCTATGACTAGATTCCTATAGAAATTTTTTTTTTAATTTTTTTGGCTGGTTTTTTTTTTTTGTTTGTTTGTTTTCTTTTTGAAAAATCTTTTATGAGAACTTTGTTTTCAATTTTATTAGAAGTTTGCAAAAAGTTGTTTTTCAAACTTTGAAAATTACTAAGTTCTAAAACTTGCTCTTCTACCTTTTTTTGTCCTAATTTTAAATAATGATAAAATTATGAATGCTATAAATAATTTTTTTGTTCTATGCAAGATTTTTTAAAAATTTAAACCTATATTATTTATTTGCATTGAAATAATTTTGTTTTGACGAAATATAAACAAATAATTATATAACATTACAATAACTTTGTTTACATGAAAAAATATATTACGAATTTTCACTAAAAGTTAAAGAATGGTTTACCATTTTTAAAATACTATTGTTATGTCACTGCTGTTTGTTGGTATAATAATTGTCTTTTTTTTTTTAAATGTTTTTGTAACAATATTTTTTGCCAATACAGCAAGACATTCTTGTAATATTTAAAAAAAATTTTTTTTCAACTTTTTGTGTATTTATGGTGCAACAAATTTTTATTTTAGTTTTTATATAACTTCTTTGATTTCAATGTGCTTCTTTTCTTAATGCTAATTTAATTAGTCTTTATAACTATTTTATATCCATTAAATATTGCTCAAATTCAATTTTGTATCCTGGCATAGTATGTATTTTTATAAAAGTTTTCAAAGAAATTCTTTATTATTAATCCAGCTCAGCCGATACCTGAGCATGGAGGTGGCAAAAAAGGCAGCTGGTTATGCAGCTGTTAATAAATATGTTACTAATGAAACTAAGAGTTTAGGTGTTGGTAGTGGATCAACTATTGTTTATGCTGTGGACAGATTGGCTCAAAGAGTAAAAGAAGAGAAACTTAATTTAAAATGCATTCCAACATCTTTTCAAGCAAGACAGCTTATTTTGGATAATGGTTTAAACTTAAGTGATATCCAACAGAATCCTGAGGTAACATACTATTATCTTTATATATTTTTACAAATATAATAATATGCACCATCAATGAAGCACTTTCCTTATTAATCGCTTTCAAATTTATATCATCTCCTATATTAAAGTTGTTTTTTTAAGTTGGACATTGTGATAGATGGTGCAGATGAAGTTGATATCAATCTAAACTGTATTAAAGGTGGTGGAGGATGCTTAACTCAAGAAAAGATTGTTGCCTCCTGTGCTAAAACATTTGTTATTATTGCTGACAGTACCAAACAGTCTCATCAATTAGGAGAAAATTGGAAGAATGGCATAGCTGTAGAAGTAATTCCTATGGCTTATAGTTCTGTGTGTTTAAAGTTGAAAAAGCTTGGCTTTTATCCTGCTCTTAGAATGGCAAGTGCAAAAACTGGGCCTTTAGTAACTGACAATGGTAACTTTATAATTGACTTTAAGTTTGATGAGTTAACTGACTCAGAGAGTGTTAATAATAGTTTGATTGCTATTCCAGGAGTTGTGGAGACAGGGTTATTTATAGGCATGGCCAACTCAGTCATTTTTGGTTTTTCTGATGGAACTACAAAAGAAATGTTTAGGCCATAGTTTTTTTAGCAATATTTTCATTTTTTGTTTTAAAAATGTATAGTAGATAATTGTTTTTAAATTTTCCTTTACTAGTAAAAGAATTTTATAAACAGCTGTGTTTGCCTAGTTATTTCTTAGGATATAAAAATGCTTCAAATGTGTTCTAGAAGAAAGGATAAGCAGCCTTAATACAAGTTCAGTTAAAATATTTTTTTCTTAACTTTTTCACTTAAATTAATTCTTTTTCCAAATTTCTTAAGACAGCCTCTTTCAAAATAAATAAATGCTTAAAGTAGACTGAGGTATATTAGCTTTCAAGGCTAAATTTGAAAGTTTTCAGATTGGTCACTGTTAATTTTTTATGTGCCAAGTGTGCATTTTGATTTATAGTTTGATTTATCTTATTTATAGTTACAGGTGCTATGTAAAGGTGCTATGATTACAATTATTTATATCGCAACACTTTTTTAGCAGTTAACTATAATATTTACTAATGATAACTTGTTTTTAACATCAAATTGAATTGGTATTTTTCTTGTTATTTGGGAATGGGGTGTAATCAAAAGTTTGTAAACAGAGTTGTCTTTATAGTGTTTGCTGCCTCACATGGTAGGTGAGTGTTTCTTTATTTACCACCTGTTGGATTTTGATTGATTTTTAAATTGATTTTGCTTTTCTAAAAATTTGTTTTAAATAAAAAAATATTTTTGTGCAAAAAATATTTGAATGAAATGTAAATATTCAAATTTTGAAATGCCTTTTTCAGAATGTTAAAGCTAGAGAAATTTTAATACAGAAAGTTGTTTACAGAAAGTATTTACAGCAGAATAATGGGTCTTGACCTGATTCATATTATTTAAATCTAATAATTTTAAATTAAAACTGTAATTAAAATAATGATATTTAAAAAAACTATGAATAATTTTTACTTTTAATTTAGTTTTTTAAACTCCAATTTTAACCAGCAAAAGGAATCAAGAGCTTTTATAATTTCATTTGTCAGGTTTTTTTGTAAACATTTAAGTTTAGTCAGGGTTTTCCATTTATCCTAGTGTGTTATTCAGCTTGTTAATTTGCAATCATTTTTTGAAATGTATGCAATTTGAAGTTAATGATGAACTACTTAAACATTTCTAACAGTAGTTTCAACACTCAAGAGTTTGATAACAATATTAGTACTGATAAAAATAATAAGGTTCTTTAAAAGAGGAATCATAATCAGCAACTGTTATTGTCATAAACATGTAGTCACTAATTTGATAAAAAATGACATGTATAATTTGTTCACTAGATTAGATAAAATGCAATAGTGTATAGGCTGTGTGTTGATACTTTTCTAATTTAATGGTTTTTATAGTTTATGAATTAAATTATTACAGGTATTCTACCAGGTTATTTCAGTAACAATCTTAATCAAAGTAAACTTCCTGACCGTGGTTGTGTTCATATGAGTCTTTATAAAAAAAATAATCAGTGTATCCATCTTGCTAATTGTTCAGTTTATGAAAAATGTCAAACCTTATGTTCTGTTATTTTTCTTGAAAAAAATGGAGTTGTTGAGCCAGAATTTGCTGGATGTGGTGACTTTTGTAATGCAGAGACTCAATGCCCAGTACAAAATTACAATGATAACAATAGATTCTTGTGCTGCTGTAATGGACACTTGTGCAATAGAAATATGGTGTTTAATCATAGCTTAGTTCAACTTCCAGGTAATGTGTTTAAAAATTATGCAATATTGTGTTATGCTCCTTTTTTTTTTCTTTTTTTTTCTGTTTTGTTTTGAGTTTGTTGATTTTTTATTTTAATTACAGCATTGATATCAACCACAGCAAAGGGTAGTTCCCAGCAGAAGTCATATTTATTCACTACTTATATTTTTATGATTTTGTTTGGTATATTTGCAGTATTTGTAGCAATAATATATTTGTGGAAAAAACATAAAAGACGTCTTGATGTACAACAGCCTCTCCTCATGCAATTTTCTTCTAGTCCTCCATTGGTATCAAAACTTGATGAGCTGATAAAGTTGCAAGAAATAGTTGCACGTGGACAGTTTGGTAATGTGTGGAAAGCGTTGTATGCTAATGAATATGTTGCTGTTAAAATTATACCAGAGTTTGATTTAAATTCTTGGGAAAATGAGTTGAAAGTCTACACTTGTTCTCAAATGCAAAATGAAAATATTCTCAAATTTTATGCTGCTGAAAAGCTGTATGAAAATAACTGCTCTCACTTCTGGATTGTAACAGAATTTCATAAAAATGGTTCACTCACAGATTTTTTGAGAGGGAATGTAATAGATTTGCAGCACTTGGAGAGGTTCGTTGTTAGTGTTACTAATGGTTTGAAATTTTTGCATTCAAAGGTTGGAAGTAAACCTTTGATTGCTCATCGGGATTTTAAAAGCAAAAATATTTTGGTAAAGGATAACTTGACTTGTTGCATTGGTGATTTTGGATCATCTGTAGTTTTTGATGACACTTATTGCAATAATAAATATGCTAAAATCCAGGTAGTTCAATTATCACTTAATATTAGATGCTATATACAAAAAATAGTTCTCATATGGAAATTTTTCACATAAAATTCTAATTATTATATACTATTATACCTTACTTAAGTACAGTAGCATGCAAAAGTAACCAGACAAGCACATAACTTTTGAATAAAAAGTCCAATTTCTTTCAAATTTTCATTGGAATGTCAAAAAAGTGATTATAATTCCAAAAATAAATTTTCACTGGAATGTCATAAAATTGGTTACAATTCCAAAAACAAATTTTTACTAAATCTAAGCAATCTAATCTTAAAAGTTCATTTTATTGAGATATGCGAAGCGCAAAAGTATCCGGGCAGAAAAAAAAATACTTGAAGTTGATTTTTTAAATTAAAAATGTTATAAATTAAAGTAAATTTCTTTAACACTTTGTCGTGAAACCCTTAGCATTGATTACTGCTTGACAGCAACAAGGCATTGAGTTCACCAGCTTCATTATCACATTAGTGTCACATTTTTCCCATTCTTGTTTCAGAATTTTAAATAAATCATGTTTACTTGTTGGTTTTTTGACCTGAAATTTGTCAATCAAGGTGTTCCCATAGATGTTCAATAGGATTAAGGTCAGGACTTTGCAAAGGCCATTCCATTAATTGAATTTTTTTGGTCTTGAAAAAGTCTTTTACAAGGGTTGAAGTGTGCTTTGGGTCATTGTTCCGCTGAAGTATTTATCCTCAAGGCATTTTGTCTTTAACATGTGGTAGCATATCATCCTAAATGACATCTTTGTACATATTTTTGTCCATTATGCCATCAATCAAATGGATAGGACCAACACAATCTCTATTGAAGCAACCACAGACCATAATGTTTCCACCTCTGTGTTTTACTGTTGGTAGCTAGTATTTAGGATCTTTTCTAAGGCCTTTTGGTTGACGAACATACCCAAATGACAAACTTAGATTCATCACTAAAAAGCACTTTAGACCATTGTTCTCTTGACCAATTCAAATGTTCATTTGCAAATCTCAAGTGTGCTTTTTGATTCTTTATAGAAATAAAAGGTTTCTTTGCAGAATGTCTTCTAAATAGATTTGCAGACATCAAACGGCACTTGGTTGTGTCAACACTACATTTTACATTATAAAATTCTTTCATTTCAGCATTTAACAAGACAGCATTTTTGTGTGGATCATTATTTACCGCATGAAGTAAAATTTTATCTTGTCTTTCAGATGTAGTTTGAGGCCTTCCTGACTTTAGAGAGATTCTATTGTTATTTCTTTCCTTATATCTTTTATATACAGTAGCATGCAAAAGTTTATAAACAGCTAAAATTTTCTAGTTTTTTCCTCATAACTTTTTATCTTTTCACTGAAAATGAATGGAATTTTGAACAATTGTTCTTCTAAAGTAACAACATAATATAATTTACTCCAAAAAAATGAAAATTTGTAACGGAAGGAAGAAATTCAAATTTTATTGAAAACATAGTCGTGCAAAAGTTTATAAAGGAATGAAAAAAAACTCAAAAAAGAGATATTATTTCTAATTCCTCCACATTTTTTCATTACAGCACATCAGTATTTTGTTGGATAGCCTCTAAATTTTAATATTGCTTGGTACCGACGAGCTATTTAATTCGACAGCACTTCTGCGGGGATCTTGTTTGATTGTCTTACCAAAATTCAGTCTTGATGTTCTGTAGTCATCTTTGGCCTTCCTAGACAATGCATGTTTTCGAGTGTCTTACAGTCTCTATATCTCTTATCTAGTACGCTAATTGTTAATTTAGCCACATCACAAAGCTTAGAAATTTGCTTATAAGGAATCTTCTTCTCTACAGCAAATTTTTCTTTTCTAGTGACAATTCCTTAGATTTTTCCATTCTCTTTTTAATTCAGTTTAAGTTAAATATTATCTTTAGTAAATTAGTTTTAATAATAAAAATTTTTTCTTACTAAAATTTTGATTTTTTTTTTTAATGGGGCATGGAACTGTTTATAAACTTTGGCACGATTATGTTTTCAATAAAGTTAGAATTTCTTGCCTCCGTAACAAACTTTCATTTTTTTGAGTAAATTATACTATGTAATCACTTTAGAATAGGAATTGTTAAAAATTCCATTCATTTTCAGTGAAAAGATAAAAACTTATAAGGAAAAAACTAGAAAATTTTAGCTGTTTATAAACTTTTGCATGCTACTGTATATCCGCTACTGTTGATTTTTCTATATCAAGCTGATCCTTTATGTCTCTTGTAGTTCTGCCTTGTTCAATTGTGCGCAAAGCTGCTTATTTGACAGCTAAACTTTATTATTTAAAATTTATTCAAAACAATCTTTTTAATTAAAAATACTTTTTTAAACTTTAAATAAAAGCCAAAAAAGGTATTGGAATTTTATTATTTTAGTTCTGCCCGGATACTTTTGCATATGTATATTTCAGTAAAATAAACTTTTAAGATTAGATTGCTTAGATTTAGTAAAAATTCATTTGTTTTTAGAATTGTAATCAATTTTTTGACATTCCAGCGAAAGTTGGAAAGAAATTGTACTTTTCATCCAAAAGTTATCTCAAGTTATGTGCTTGTCTAGTTGCTTTTGCATGGTACTGTATGCTAAATGAAATATTTATATTATTTGTTCATAGTTTAATTTCGAGGTTTTGTTTTAGGTAGGAACAAAGCGATATATGGCCCCTGAAGTTCTTGAAGGAGCAATCAGCTCTCAGCCAGAATCTCTGTTATTTATTGATCTGTATGCATTTGGTTTGGTTCTGTGGGAAATTTTAACAAGGTGTAGTGTTAATCAAGGTGAAGGGACATATTTTGTTTTAAGAACCTCATTTACTTCTACATGCTTTTTCATTTGGTTTTTTTTTTTAATGTTTTAAGAATCTCATACTTCTACATGCTTTTTCATTTGATTTTTTTTTTATGTTTCAGAACCAGTGAATGATTACATGGCACCATATTACAATATAGTAGGTGCCAAACCAACTTTAGAAGTTATGTTGGATTGTGTTAGTGTTAAAAAATTGAGGCCTACATTTAAATGTGAATGGCTGAAGCATCCTGTGAGTAAAATGTTGGTTTAGTTTTACAGTCTTTAACTATAATGGTTTCCACTGATTTGTTCTGTTCAAAATTGAAGAAAACAACTTACTTATAAACAAGTTATTTATAAGAATGTGGTCTTAACTTGTCATCCATTTATTATTTTGTTAGATGGCAAACAAATTTACTAGTTTGATTCAACAATGTGCAGCCATGAACTTTTTGTTGATTTGCATATTCATTGAACAGCTATGTTTTATAGGAGATTGTTTTTAAATTTTACCAGTATTATTTCTTATCTATGAGTTTCCAAGAGTTTTTATTTTTTTGCAAATAAAGAGTGCCAGAATCTTTTTAATATCATGTAATTGTTTCCAAACAAACAATCAAATAGGTTTAATTAATGGATTATGGTAAGTCGCTGAATAAATATCAGCTATTTTTAGATTTGATTATATATTTTGTTAAAATGTCTTTGGGAAGAATTAACTAAATTTTTTTCAGATAATTAGTGAGGTTTGCAAGACCATCAGTGAGTGCTGGGATAGTGATGCTGAGGCTCGTTTGTCAGCACACTGTGTTTCTATTCGCTTTAAAACATTATTTGAACAGCAAGTTACACTGATGAATTCACCCCAGGAAATTCAATCACATGGTTTGTCTCTACAGCATAACACAGTACCAAAGTTGTTAACAGATACTGAACTTTATTATTCAATTGATATCCCTTTAAAGGCATAATTTTCTAATAAAGTAATTTTCTTACAAAAAAAATTTCTTTTATTCAATTTCAAAGATTTAGTTTTTTTTTTTAGTAGTAAGTTCAACATTATTTTGAAAACAGATTTAAAAATTTATTTTTTTTTACCTTTGTATTTATTCTTACAAATGTATGTTCTCATAAGTATAGCAGGTTTATTTATTATTCATATGTGAAAGAGTGTTTAAGCAACTAGTTTTACGTTCCTTTTTTTCATATTTTTTTTTGTATGTGTTAATCTTTAAGTTTTTCTATGGTCTGGTTTCTAAGTTTTGTAATTTTGGAGTTTTGTAATTTTTGGAGTGTTTTTACAGTATTTTTAAGTAAATGAACGAAAATGATCTTTATGCAAAACTAAATTTTTTAACACTAAAAGTTCTTTATTTTCACATAAAGTTATAAGCAAAATTATTTACAAAATTTTTTTTTTTTTTATTCAGAAAGTTATATTGTATTCTCTGTTAAAGTGTAATCACATATGCAAGGAATTACTAATTGAAAGGATCTTTTAGTTTTACAATTGACATGAGTATATCTGAAGAATCTGGTGACTACAGTCTGATCAACGGAGAAGTTACAAATCCCATCAAAATAGTAATATCAAACGAGTCTATTGAACTTTTAAACAAAAGTATTTGTGAAGCTTACCAGCCAGAAATCCAAAGCATCCATGAGCGTGTTCTAGAAATCATGCGTAACCAAGGTGTTTTATGTGATAGCATAGAGCAAGAATTTACACAGCTGGAGGAATGTCTTATGTTACGAGAAGTTGCTGAAACTTTTGAAAAGGTTAAAAGCTACCAGAAAAGGTTGGTGCTTATGAAAAAAGAAAATAGTTCGTTGTTAGATAGAATACAAAAGGCCAAAGTAAGAGCACAAAAATTGCAACTTCAAAAAGAACGGTATGATTTAGATGTGGCGAAGGAGAAAGAAAGACAGCGTATATATGAAAGTGAACTCGTTGCAAAGCTTGCTCCAACAGCTGAGACTCCAAGTTAGCCACTCTTATTACTATTGTGCTACTTGTTAATAATTTAATTATATACATATGTATTTATGTATTTATGTATGTGTGTATGTATGTATGTATGTATGTATGTATGTATGTATGTATGTATGTATGTATGTATGTATGTATGTATGTATGTATGTATGTATGTATGTATGTATGTATGTATGTATGTATGTATGTATGTAATGTATGTGTGTATGTATGTATGTATGTATGTATGTATGTATGTATGTATGTATGTATGTATGTATGTATGTATGTATGTATGTATAAACACACGCATAAATATATATGGATAATATTTTTGAACGTCTAAAAATAAGAGTTTTATTTTGTGTTTCTTGTTATTCTTACTTTGTGTTTCTTATTTATCAATTTGTGTGTGGATTTTAAAAAAATAATAGACTACTTTCATTTTTGTTCATATCGGTTCATTTAAAAATCTCTACTTTTCAAAAAGTAGTTTTTCTTATTAAATACAATCAGGCGTTAAATTTTACATATATTTAAAAATCTTTACTTTACAAAAAATATTTTTTCTTATTAAATAGAATCAGACTTTAAATTTTATTTTTGTGAGGGTTTTTTCATTTTGCTTTTCATTTTAAAAAAATGTAAATCAACAAAATTGAATTTGGGTGTTGTTTATAGCGTTAATGAACCGCTTGTTAGTTCTCTCTAGCTATAAATAATGGATAAATATGTCATAAGATTTCCGCAACATTCTCCGGAACGTGAGCAACCTGTTGTTAAAAAAGTCATTCCAAAGTTTAGACAAACTACCATTACATCTCTTAAGGTACTTTTTATCTTTTGTTGAAACTTCTTCCTAAATGAGTTTTCATCAGTGGGATAAAGTGAAACTTTTATGATACTTTCTGTTACCTTTAAAGCACTGCAAGTCTTCTGTTTAGCGCGTAGTAGTGGTTGAAGAAATGATACAAGCTAAATCTATACTTTTAATGCCAGAACAAACCGTCGATCAATTAATCGCGTGTCTTACAAAACTGCAAGCGCGTATCCCCTCAAAAGATGTTCTGCTTGAGACGAAGTTAGGACATGTAGTAAATAATCTTAGAAAACACGAATCCAATGAAGTTCAAAAGCTGGCACGAGATATATTTAAAAAATGGAAGCATTTTTATATGGAGAAAGATGCTCGACAACCTATTGAAGTTCGCAGCGACAAAAAAACACTTCTGTTTCGCACCAAAGCGAGACAATTAATTGCTACTGGGTTAAGAACTGAGGTATGTTCAAATGTAAATTTAAGACATTTAAAAAAACGGATCTCATTCATCTCATCAGTGATACATTGGAATCACTGACACAGGAATATCATCTGTGTACTTTTAGACAGTCAGAAATCGGGTTCCAAAGCTATCCCGATTTACGCTGTATAAAGTGTTTAAAAGTACTCAGTCACATCTTTTAAGAAGTGTATTTTGATCATAAAAGTCTTTATATGAAGCGTACAAAAGTAAAATCCAGATAAAAACTATTTTACTTACTAAAAGATTTAAAAACAACTCAGTAATATGATTTTTAATAAAATACCTTGCTTGAAACACCTAAGATGATAGCCTATCATGTTTAGAAGTAAAAAAAAAAATGCCTTTGAATCTCTTCTTTCAATTCAATACATTTCCAATAGAAATTCCAAGAAGCTCCATAAGATTCGGCCACCAAAAACAATTATTTTTTATCATCTTGAAAAAAACTCATCACTAAAAACGCTATAAAAGTTAAATTTTTTTAGAAGCTAGGGGGCAGTGGGGGGTGTTTGTCCCTTGTGTTGCATCATAATTTTTTTCTTTTTATTATATTCACAAAGCTGTTGATATTCTCGCAAAAGGTTTTTCATGAACTTATAAACACTCAGTTTTTAAAAATTTTTTGACCACGATCATTCATTTACTTTCACTTAAATTTTGTGCACACTTGTTGAACAATGTGAAATATCGACATAAAAGATGTCAACCATACTTCTGATTTAGTGTCTTACTATTTTTTGTGAAACTAAACGATTTTAGTTTGAAACGTAAAATAAGAAACCTTTTTTCACGTCTAAATGCAATAAGTTTTTTTTAGCTTAAGTTTTTAACTTTTGTAGTTGTGTAACGATTTTTAACTTTTAAAAAAAAATCTATGAAACGTAAATATCTAAATTTTATATGATAAATCTATGAAACGTAAATATCTAAATTTTATATGATAAATCTATGAAACGTAAATATCTAAATTTTATATGATAAATCTAAAACGACGAGTTATGGTTATCAAATTTTCGAAACTCCTTAAAATGAATTTTATTTAAATATCCAACTTTTATAGGACACAACTTAAAAATGCTTTTATCTCAAACGGCTAATTATCGTTATTAAATCTTCCTTTCCAGCTTGAAAATCCTTTAGTAAATATTGTCGAACGTACTGTGTTCTTGTCGAGCGGAAGATCTTTGCAGACTACTTATAGAAAAAAAATACGGACTTTATACTTACGTTTAAAAGATAGTAGAGAGATGAGGGAAAATCTCCTCAGCCAACGCATGTCACCCGAAGAAATGTGTAAGCAGCTCAACTTTAAAACATGAATTTGTTTATTTTTGATATTGTATTATTCTTGATAGCATAAGATTAGTTAACTGTAATTCATGTTTATTACCAAAGTACTTTTGGGTCGTTATTCAAAGGTTATATTTGTGTTCTACTTTTCTCATTTTATCGCTACTCAAAGACTGAAGTTTGTATTTGTAAGTTTTTCTCGTTTTACAACTCCCTATTTAAATTTCATCCGACAAAAAATTTCTGTAAGTTCGAGTTGCAAAATAGATGAAAAGGAGTTAATAAACCATCGCTCACCTGAGCAAATGACTAACTACTTAAAATTTTAGCTTTTATGCGTTTTAAAATTATTGCCATATTCTTTTGTTCTGTTTTAAATCAATAACATTTCCTAAAAATACCCCTGATATTTGTTAACCTAAAGTGCGTGATAGTCGCCGATGTTTTGTGAATGACAGAATCATTTGCGGAAAGACTAAATCAATTTATACGGAAGTTATTTTTCTTTGATTCCGATTCTGAAATATAAGATAAACTATTTTAGCTTTTTTATCAAAAATCTTTTAAAATATTGAAGAATTCGCTATATACAATCAGATCAGCAGCTTAGAAAATGTAAACTATCTAGAGCTCATAAGCACCCCGTGAAGTTTTGTTCACAGTAGGAGAATTAATCATGTTTACATCTGAGAAACGCCTCAATTTAAAGAAAAGTTTACTTTTCTAATCCAGGTACTTCATTTAATTCTGAAGATGCACCAGATATGGCTTTTCCAACTTAATATATCCAGCCGGATAATAATTGGAGAGAAGCCCTTAATCGGTAAATTTTCACTTAAATTTGAAAATGACACCAGTTATGGGGTAACGAATTTTAATTTTGAAAAAAATAATTTCGTCGAATAGAAACCGCATTAAATTACTGGATAGTTTGTAGATGTAAAACATTTAGATTTGCAAACTTCTTTAGCGAAACCAACTAAATTTAGGTGTATATAATTCAAACCGACTCAATTTACATGACGTAATTAAAACGAAGTAATTTAGGGCAATAGATTTTATGATTTGTTTCTATAAGGCATTTAGAGTATCTAAGCAACGCCAGATCGCAAATCTTTAAGGTTAATTTATAGATTTTATGTAAACATTCTTAACCCCTCCACTTTTTTCAAAGCGGAGGTTTAAGAATACACGAAAGCTTTGTTACACTCTGTTTCGCTCAAAAACGGCTACAGGTATTACTACAACACCTAAATATAAAAAATAGATGTAAGTAGGGAAGTAGTATCTATAATAATCAAACACAGAAAAAGTTACTATTCAATGGAAACGCACAAGTACACGGATTTTTTGTAAGTACTTTTAAAACTTTCAGCTGACTCTGGAAATTTGTTAAAACGTTCTTCTATGTGTTTTGCAGAGAACTCCTTTCTCAATGCTTGTTTTAAAGATCTTAACGCTTTAACGGTCGGCACATCTTTTACTACTGATAGCTGTCATTTATTTGATTTGCAACTTCTTAGATATTAGTGCTACTTTCTTATTTTACTAAAACTATTTTTTTCTCACTTACTATTATTATATTACAGCACTTTTTATATTACTACATCTGAAAAGTGAATAAAATTTAAAAGAATCTGTGCACATTACGCTTAAAGAAAACTAAACTAAAATCAATTTAGTTTTGTTCATTTTTTAAACAATCCAAAAATATCAAGAAGGACGTTTATGAACGAAAAAATACGTGACTGTTTGAATTTAAATTCAAAAATGCTATAAAAAAAACTCATACAAAAGTTTTTATCATATTTTCGCTCAAATAACAGGTTAAAGAAAATTAAGTTTTAAATCGATGTTATCAATCTCTACAGTAAGATTATTTTAAAAGCTTTCTATTTTAATATTGAAGATTGCTTTGATCGTTTTTTTTTGTTTGTGTATGCAAATTGCTTGAAATATAATTGAATTGTACTTCTCTTAATCAGGATTTTGCTTAAAATTGCAGGACTTTGCTTATATTGTCACAGATATTATTAGGAATAGATAATGGGTAATGGGGCTTTTTTTTTTACGGACGATATATTTTTTCATATTGTATTTTAATTCTTTTCTAAAAGGTTAGACACATCTCTTAAGTTATTTTAAGTTTTATTTGGTGACCATAAATAAAATAAATCCCAGGTAAACATACTTCAGTAAATATACAACAAGGTGCTTAAGTAACTTTACGGTTTTATTACGCTAAAGTCCGAAACTGTTTGCCTACTTCGGATCTTGTGTAGTTAACAGTGACTTAAAATTGTCGTTTTAATTATATCTGATATTTAAATTGTCTTTATTAAAAAAAGTACTTTTTTTTTTTTAGTTTTATGCAGCAGTTTATTCATTTACTAAAATTGGATTTAAGAAGTTTAATCAGTGGCAACTTTTTTTAAAAAAAGTAATTTCTTATTTGAAGAGTAAATACGAGTTCTAATTGCTTTATCGACAGGGGGTTTCTAATTTTATTAAAAAAAAAAAAAAAAATTGTTTTGAAAGTGAAACTTTTAAATTAACCACTTCAATTTAGCCACTTATGATTAAACGGAGATTAGTATTTTATCGACCGGGGGTTTCTAATTTTATTTTAAAGAAAACAAATTGTTTTCTTTATAGAGATTTAACCACTTATGATTAAACGGAGATTAGCATTTTGCTTTTGTTTCCTTTCAACAACAACATTTACATGAGCGGAAATGCAATTAATTTCAGGCGTGATCACTCAAAATCTCTTATAATTTAAAGTCATACTATTATTGTAGATAACTTTTACTAATTCTCTTTTAAATATTGCTTATCCTTGCAAACACAAAAATGATAATAGTAAAAAATTTAAGCGTTATCTTAAATTGCATTTCACAACAACTTTGTTACTTAATTTTAAAAACTTTATCGGTAAGAATGTAGATGCTTTTTATTTAAAAATTATTTTCAAATAAATCTTTGATTCAATTATACTTTAAGAACATGATACTTTACTGGTTGGCACAGTATACTACTGTTATTTTAGCATTTAGGCTATTTGTTTTTTAAAGTATTCTTATTTTCACAGATAAAATAGTAAAATGATGGATAAGAAAAAAAATTTTATGGAGAAAAAATTTAGCGCATTACCGTTAGCTGGCTGCCACCCTAAAAAAGAGGAATTTTTAATCCCGGCTCTTCGAATCAGAGCAAAATCATTTCCTGAGGAGCTCTTGCGAGAGAGTTTCACTTCGAAAACCCAAATAAACGAACATGTCTCTCCTCGCGCCTTGACTCAAAAGCGTTTAATGAGTTGTGGAGAAGTGCAAACAGCTCTGGTTACAATGGCAATCCAAGAAGGGGATTCTATACAACTATGGAGACTTTTATCGAGAAAAGATTCCGACCCCAATCATGTTGACGGATTTGGTCTACAACCGATACACTATGCATGCATGTATGGCGAATTAGATATTCTTAAGATACTTTTACGACACGGCGTTGACGTTAACGCAAAGACCTTGACGGGGGAAAATGCGCTTGATATCGCTGTAAAAGAAGGAAACTTTGAAGCCGCACAATACTTGATCAATAAAGGAGCCTATGTGACTACCATTGTAAACGGAATTAAAAGCGTGAGCTGTCGATCAGCCGACAATCTAAATTGTCGATCGCTCGAACGTAATAAACGTAGTCTAAACATCGGTCGAACACATAGGTCTGGGAGTATGATGTGTTCCCTAAAGTTGTTTTAATAAGAAAAAGGAAAAGAAAAAGAAAAAAAAGAAAAAAAAGAGGAAAAAAAAAAAAAAAAAGAAAAGAAAACTCCTTAAACGCCGTTTAATATCTTAACTTTATCATGAGCACAAAAATATGAGTTTATGATTCAAAAAAAGAGAATGTTTTAAATACATAAACCAGCAGAAGATGTAAATATGCTGATGTTAGAGAACCTTTTTTATAAAACTGTCGAAGACGTTTTAGTCATCATTAACAACAGACAATTTTAAAACTATGTAATGAAAGTTTGGGGAAAAGGAAGGGAAATACTATTAAAATTGAATCACTATTTGTTTTAGATTTACCTACAATTTAGTTCCATCAAGCTAATCATTTACTTTTGTAGCGGGAGTTTTATTTTACGAACGAAATTTTTCATCGCGCGGCTATTTCTTTATCTTCATTACCATGGCAACAGCCTCAACTGGAACGTTTTGATCCGAAATAATTTAAGTTGCATATTTATAAACTACTGATAATTAGTCATTATATTTTTATGTTGTAAAAGTTACCGAATTTCTTCAAATGTACGCGATTCCTATTGACAATTCAATAAATGTAAGTCTGTAAAAATTTTTGTTCAGTAAAATATTGGCAGCGTGCTTATTATTATATCCGGGTTATTTGAAAGGTTTGTTTTCAATGAACGAATTTGGATAATTACTCTTGTAAACATAATCCATTCAACTCCACTTATTAGCTTTAAAAATTTTTGAATATGGTATAAGTACAAAATGTTGTTGATTGCTTACTAAGAGTTCAGTTATGGAGTTTTTATTGCATTTTGAATGTCCGATTTTCCTCAACGAATTAGTTCCAGTTTGTTTGTTTTTTTTCCCCATTTTTTGAAATTGCAAGTATTTAAAGTAATATTAATATTTTATCCTTAAGAAAAAATTAACGTGCTAAAGAAAATTCCCACCTAAAAAATAAATACAAGTCATGTTTTCATTAAGATTTTTTTTTTCTATCATGATTTTAGATAAAAACTAAATTTTAGAACATTCCATTTATGAATGGATTTTTTCATACCTAAAGAAATCTACGGTGAGATTTTTCAGGTTAATAAAACCAACGTTCTCACTTCAAAGATTACGAATTCTAGACTAAATGAAAATAATCAATAATTTTTCGTTTAAAGGAAACTCAAAAACATTTCAGACGCATAATTAGTCTTTGTTACTGAAAACAATCTTTAAATTAAGCTGATGTTTCATTGATAAGAATAAGAAAATACTGTAATCCCGCAACTTTTTTCAGTTCTGAAAGGGTCGGGATCACTTAAGCGGAATTACAGCTTAACCGGAAACTGTGTGAATACTCTTAGAAGTCTTGAAGTTGACTTGAAAGAGGAGTATTTTGATTCCTAATTTTAACCACTTAAAAGGTCTTCACTTTGACCTTAGTGTTTTGTTTCTTTCACATTTTAAAGTTAGCGATTGGCAAATTTTCTCTAGCGATCGGCGTTACGCTTCTCAACCAACAATTGAGGATGTTTCTCTCTGAGAACTTAGCAAGCAATATTAAACAAGACTCGTTAAAATTATCTGTATGAAACATGTATGCATCTTACATATGATAAATTATCAATATAAATTAATGAATTTCTAATACTTAGAACTAATGATTAAAACTTTTTGTTATATTGCATATTTGGGGCCGTTGTATTGCACTTTTGGGCCCGTTATAAGAAAAAAATAAACCATCAACGACAGCACGCTACTAAAAGTAATAAATGTCAATTACGGCGGTGAGCATTCTGATATTTTCCATTTTGCTTTCTATCTTGCCTGTTGCTGCGGTGTAAATTTGTTTAAATCGTAAGGTAGTCCTAAAAACTGGTCTGCTATGCGGCCAGCCTCACGTAACCCACTCAGCAAAGCCCCATGAACAGTCGCAGGATAATTTCGTATTGTATGCTCTCCAGCAAAAAAAACACGCGGTACATTCGATCCTGGAAAATTTGGAAGACCCGGCGTCGGAGGAGGAGCAACGGGAGCAGCCATAACATCATAATCGTTACCTGAAGACCCAGCTGCCACATAGGAATATGATCCACGTGACCATTCGTCGGATTTCCATCGTGTCACAATAGTTTCTTTGGGCTGAAATGTAAAAATTAGAAACGATGAACTTAAAAGTTAATTTATCAGAAGTTCGTATTTATAGATAATTAAGTAAATTTAAAAAAACCGTACCAGGCTGTATGGTTTTTTTTTTTTTTAATCTAATCATTATATCTATTAGAAAATTTTTAAATTTAAAAATTTACTAATAGATAATAGTTAACTATACTAATTTCCTACCTAACAATAAAGTTATAAAGATATTAATACTTGAGAACCATTTAGTTAAGAAAAGTGATTTATAAGACCAAAGTCCCAATTTACCTGAGGAACATTATTATTTCCAAAAATTCCTTTCAGAACCGCTATTGATTTTCCGACTATTACATCATCAGAATAGGTCTCTAGTTTGTTAGCAGCTTCCCCAGCAACCAATGCCAGTAGCACAGGTGCTTTGTATATGCTCCAAAACAGAAACAATTCACCACGATTACTTGTTGTGCTAGCTACATGACCAAACAGATTGGTTTCGGCATTCCAAAACACACGATCGAAGCACAAAACAACCTAAAAAACGTGTCCAGAGAAGCCTTTGTCATACTAAGGATTTTTACAAATTTTTACGATGTCCTTCAAAACTCTATAAAAATATCTAAAACATTATTTCTAAAACTCAAAAGGAAATGTCTAAAGCATTCCTCAATCTCTCTGAATTATGTTTTAAACCTGTAGTTAAAAATTTTCTTCAGAATTTGAGACAGATCCTGTTGATTTTTTGTTTGGCTGTTTTAATATTTAGAGTTTACACTGTGACTATTAGAAAGATAAGCTTTTACTGCTTAAAATAAAATAAGAAGCAAAGAGAAGCCAGCGACTGCAATAGAGGATCAGAAAAATCAAGGTTTTTGTTAAAATATATAATTGCAGTTCACAAAGAATACCAGATGAAATAATTAGTGACGTTGATGTGAGTTTTGTGAACCTGCCCTGGAATATGGCAACTCATGTCAATTGAAATATGTTTCATAAATGACAATTAAAGTATGATTAATTAATGTGCAGCTTTTAAAACGATATTAAAAAATACTTTATTCAAGTTTCCAAATCCCATTCTTTCAATGGCACCAGTTTTCCAATCAGGAAGAGGAGGATTAAAATGAACAGCAGGTGGAGAGCTTTGCTTTAGAACTCCAAGAGGAAGAGTACACAAGACAGCATCAGCTTTAAACACATGACTTGTAGGAACACCATTTTTAATATATGATCCCACAACTTCTACACCTGTTATTTTACAATTTATTTAAATGAAATCTTTTTTGTAAGAAAATCTTGACAGCAATAATCCAAAAATATCAAAGATTTTTCTTGTACCTTGTCTTGAATATTTAATATTTCGAACAGCACAATTCAGTCTGATATCCAGGCCTTCTGCTAGTGCTGCTGGTACACAAGAGAAACCATTGCTAACTGTAACATGACTTCCTGTAAATTCAAAATCATCATCTTGATCCCAATGTTTGAGAGAGAGTTGAGAAAGAGGTGTTGCATTTGCAAACTCAAGGTTAGCTAGATGCCAATCAAGAATTTGGCGGTCACGAAGCGACAAGTAAACATCACTAAAAAGCAAAAATTCTTAAGTACAAACCAATAAAATATTAAGCAAGATAAAAAAAATTTTCTCTGTAATAATTGAATAAACATTTGAACCTATTTTTGCCAACAGACCCTGACAAACTTACCTGGGTGTGTTATATTCTAATTCTTTGATTTTTAAGTTAAGTTCTTTTTTTTTATCACACAATGAATCATGCTCCTAAACAAAACATGCAAGCTTTTTGTTGATTTAATTAATTCATTAAAACTTTTAAAAGGATAAATAGTTTCAAATAACTTATTAATTATTACCCTATATAGAGCTAGTAGGTCACGTTGCTTACTTCTAACAATAAATTCATCAGTAACATCTCTATAAAAAAGTAGACCTTGTTTTCAACAATTTAACAAATTGTTACTAATAGTAATAATAGCAATTAAAAGAAGAATAGAAGACAACCTTGGGGGTTTTTTAGCTTGTGTTAAATCTGTCCATTCTTTATGCAAAGGTTCAATCTTTTCCACAAGCTTTAACAGCTAATAATGAAATAATTTCTATAAATGTAATATTAGTGCAGGATTTGGTAGTCCAAGACCTTCTTTATTTCTTAAATATTAGCAAATAAAAAATAAAAGCTAAAACTGGCAAAAACACAGAACCTTAAAGCTAGAGCTAGAAACTGTCAGGTTGTTTTTTTCCTTGCAATTTTTGAAGTTTACAGCATAAAAATCAAAAAAAGAAAATTACTTCCTAACCTCATCATTCACTTCCTTCAAGTTATTTTGTATTTCCAATAGTTTTTGTGCATGCTCAACTTGTTTTTCTTTTACTTGTTTCTCCATTAACCTTATGAAAAAAAACACATGAAACTAACACATAAATTTCCTTGCCTTATAAATCTTGCAAAACAAAACATTAAACTTGTTTACCTGTGACCTAAGAAAAAAAAAAAAAAACAACTTGTTTTCCTACTAATCTTATGAAAAAAAACACATCAGGCTTTCAAAAAAACACTTTTAAAAATCTTACTTTATGACTAACTCAATAGCATTCCCCAATGATAGAGGTTTGGTAAACAAAGAATTAAACCCAAGAACATGTGAAAGATACGATGTTGATTCCAGCAAACGGTTAAATTCCCGCTCTACTAATTCATCTTTATCCTTTGGAACCTATAAATAGTTAATATTATAATATTCATCAAGTTAGCGTTTAAACATTATTACTAAAATCTCCAGAAAAAATCACAAAATTATCTGTGATCACCTACAATTTGACCATTTGATTCATAGAGCGGGCACTTTTGTTTAATTTTGGTTAGTTTTACATCAACTTGATTACTGATTATTGTAACAGGGTTTCCACCTAAA
Organism: Hydra viridissima; assembly: GCF_058129835.1. Lineage (NCBI taxonomy): Eukaryota > Metazoa > Cnidaria > Hydrozoa > Anthoathecata > Hydridae > Hydra > Hydra viridissima. Next base: position 12,947,849 of record NW_028324302.1, on the reverse strand, counting down.
TAAACATGAAGTACTCAGCCTTCAATCACCAAAGCATATGAGCATATGATCTGTTCTTCTAAATAAAGTTCTAAACAGTCCAACAAATTTTCCATCTTTTACAGTATTTAGATTTGTATTATGGGTTTAGCCTTGGTGAAATGTTTTATTAATTGTAAAGAGGTCTGGGTTCAGATAAGATATAAATAAGAGTCAGTACGTTTTCTAAGAGCTGAAAATGTGTGACATTTACCCAATTTAGTACCTGAAATGTATTTAGTTAGAGCAATGGCTAAGAATGATGGTTAGCTTCACTTTTCTGTGTTGTAACCTAACAAACTTTAGAAACATATGTTAAATTATCCAGCATTTTTTATTTGCCCTATAAAGATAGAACACAAGATTCCAGTTTTTAAAATACTCAAAAGAAAGCAAACAGGTACAAAATGTTTTTAATTAGAATTTATTAGCATGTAATGTGAACTATGAGAGCAAAACATATCTAATTGATATGCAACAAGACAATATTAAAAAATATACTTGTATAAATATACCACATTTAGTGGGACTGATTTAATGCTCTATCAAGTTATCATATTTACATATGAAAGGTTGTTATTATGATGAAAGTAAATATTTCACAGATTCCTTTTTTGCTTACTGAAAAATACCAAAAAATTTCAAAAAGATAAAAACAGCAATTCAGAGATTCTTCAAGAGGAAACCAGTCTATTTCTGTAAGAAGGGCTTAGTGATTAATTTAGTAATTGGCAGCAACTGATCAATAAAAATAATGACAATTTTGATTAATGACTTATGTTTAAAAAAGAGATTTATTAAAGTAGATCGAAAATTCTGGTCATGTGAAAGATGGAGTATACTTTGGACTTTTTAGTTTTTAGAAAAGTCCTATTAACATCCCACTGGCAAGACTTTTTCTTAAATGTCCATCCAGAAAACTGTTAATCAATATTAAACCCTTAAAGCTTGCAGGAAAAAATAGAAAATAATTATAATTTCTTTTAAAATACAAACCAAGTCCTGTTACAACCATTGCCCCAAGGTCAGCAATGAATTGACCAGACCTATAAGTGGCAACTCTTCCTCCAACACGCTCTCTACCTTCTAACAAGACAACTTCAAATCCAAATGATTGAAGTTGCCTTGCAGCAGTAAGACCTGACACTCCGGCACCAACCACAATGATTTTAGGAGCATTTTTTGATGGTGATACTTGATGAACAACATGATAAACACCAATATTAATTGAACCATAGCGATCCAAAAACGCATGCACTCTTTTTATAAGTACAATATCATCTAAAATAAGTCATAGTTTGATTTTTTCCTGCTTTACTAAACTCATGGGTTTACAATTTCAAAGTTTAAAACTTTTTTTCAAAGAAAATGAACTAATACTCAATATAATACAAAAGAATAAACCATAAAAAGAGTTTACTTTAATGCAATGACTTTAATGGTGGGAAAAGATTTTTTAAATTATTTAATTATATGTACAAAATAGACTATAACACCATAGTAAAAATAATTTTTATCTGCAATCTTTAAAAGGCTAACAAACCATTGTAAGGTGGCTCAATATTAGAAATAACTGTTTCACAGACCAACTCTTCTCTGACATTACTTAACCAAAGTTGAAGCTAAATAAACAGATAGTTATATTTAATAATTTACTGAACAAACAAAAGAAAACGTGAAATTATTCAAATAGCGATATGATAATATATATTCCATGATGATGATGATGATGATGATGATGATGATGATGATGATGATGATGATGATGATGATGATGATGATGATGATGATGATGATGATGATAGCCCATTAAAAAGGGGAACAACAAAAGTAAACAAGTAGCTGGCTTACAATTCTGTTGCGAATATAAAGAAACTTCTTCTGTAGTGCTGTAGAACCTTGGCTGATATCTTGAAAACATGAGGTTTCTTGAGCTGTCATTTGATCAGATGGTAAACGAGCCCCGAAAGCAGCACCTTCCAATGCTGTAAAAATTTGAATGTTAAGCACTTAGGATTGATATCTAAGCTCAGAACTTTAACACAAATAAGACTATATTTTTACACTTGCCAAAATAAGTTGTAAAAAGAAGAAATATTAGCCTAAAACATTAAATAAGTTTCCTGAAACTTAAAAGGTTGATTGATAGAAGTTAAGTTGACTTGATATCAAAACTAAATAGTTGTCAAAAACCTTTTTGTGGTGTTTAAGCAACTCACTTGCTTTTGCGTTTAAGAAATTATGATTATGTAATAAAAAACATACTTTACAAAATAAAATTAAGACCACTAATGTTTAATTAACTTCATAATAAGTATACACTTACTTTGTGCTGATATCTTAAGGACTTCATATGGATCTATAATACCAAATTATTAGACAAAAATTAAATAAAAAAAAGCAAAAATATATCATACAACAAAAAGTAAAATCCAAATAGATCTTTTGGTCAAGTGGGATATTTACAGATAGTTAAAATTGCAGAGTAATAACAGGATACCCCAAAAACTAAAAAAAAATTAAATAACTTACCTTGCAACAAAATCCAAATGAACATGTCAAAATTAAGAGATTTCTTTTAAAAATTTTTTTTACTTAAAATAAAATCAAAAATTTATTAACCATGCTTTGATTTTAAGTTGGTGATCAGAGGTTAGACTGTTATTTCTTTATTCCTGAAATAGGACAAGGCCAATGATATTGCATTCCTAGGAAAAGTCTTCTGAATGGTGTCAGAACTAATTCTTAATATTTAATATTTTAGGCCATTTGATTATAATCAGACATCATTAAAAAAATTCACTCACCATTAATGATTATGAATTAATCAAAAACCATCATTAAAAGATAATCATGAAAAATCTATTAATTGATGCCTGATATTTTGTTATAAATAATACCAAATATTTCTTTAAAGCATTAACATATTGGAATTATCACTTAAGATTAAAGCCTCTATTACAGCAACATTGCAAGGAAATACAAATCCTATCCAAGGAATTATTGGATTGATAATACATTGCCTCTAGACTGTTACTTGCAAACAAAACTAAGTTAAAAATAGAGCATCCAGCCATCGGAAATTGCGTAAATGCGTAAATTCTAATGGGAGAAATAGTTTATAAAGGTGACACCAATGTGATTTATTCTTTTTATTTTCCGATATTTTCCGATGGTTTGTGGTGGCTTTTGCGAAAACTTCATAATTATAGATAAATACATCGGAAATACCACAATATTACGAGTTTACACTTTAAGTACAATTTATTGTGAAATTGCACAAAAATATTGTACGATAATGTGTAAATCTCGAAATATATCGGAGAGTGCGTGAAATTCTCCCCATCGGCCTCGGACTACATCACACCTCCGATGTGATACCATTCCTCACCATAGCATCACATCGGAGTCACCTTTATAAACTATTTCTCACATTGGAATTTACGCATTTATGCAGTTTCCGATGGTGGGATGCTCTAGTTAAAAAGGGGGAAAAAATGTGATACTTTTGTTTTCTTATAACTACTTTTAGAAACATTATTTCACTTTTAAACCTTAAAGATTTTCAGGTAGATGCAACACAATTCTCATGCTTGGTGTGTATTTATTAACATTTCATACATTTTTTTTTTTATTTTAAATATGTATTGTCTGATAGCAAAACAAAAGATTTAGTCAAAAATAAAACAAAACTGCTAGAACTTGGACTTAGAGCCTGTAGAAAGATATGTAATATTTAAAGACCACCAATATTGAAAAAAAGTTTCCACTATCGCAAAAGACCTGGATACTCTGGACCTGAATGGCTGAAGACCTTTGTAAAGAAAAATAATCTTTCAGCAAAGAAACCAAGAACTTTAAGTACTGCACATTATAGTCACAAAGGATTCTTTTGTCATAAATCACTTTTACAACATTCTAGAATATACAATAAAAGACCTGTCTCTAAATCAATGCCTGTATCTTAAAAAATGAAGAATTGCACCCAAGATTGTTAATATGATGGTCATCTATCACCTTTGATATGGAACAATAAAACTTGTGTGCATTTTTGGGGTGACATTTTTTTTTGATGATTGAAAAAAGTACAATTATACCTCACCTTTTTTCATACCTCTTCATCACACCATGGTGTGATGAAGAGGTATGAAAAAAAATCTTTTTCTAAAAGTAATGTAATATCCATATATTATTATAATATATATATTTAGAAAATAGGAAAATTATTCTTTTGATCATAAACAGTATCAACCAATTACTTCCATCTATTTTGAAAAATACATACAACAAACAGATCAAAGAAGGAAATCTGACCAGCTACAGAAAAAATCAAGAATACAATGAATAGCAAAACTCTGGAACAAGATACTTTCTTTGATGAAAACAAAGTAATCCACTTGTTGAAAAAAACATGTTCAAGGCAAGGTATATGGAGTTATTTACACAAACAAAAAAGTAAACTACATATTTTTTGTTAGAAAATATGTAAAAGATACAGATGGACCATCATAAGAGTTCATTATTAAAGTTTTTAAAAAAAACACTTATATCCATACCAACAGAATAGGAAGAGAAACTACAATATCAACCAAGAGACATTGCAATCTATCCAACTTATGATGCATTATATAGACTGTTAAATCCTTCAATAAAAAGCTAGCTTTGTTGGAACTATTAAGCAACTTTTTTGATCAAAAATTTTATTTTATTTATTTTCTTATTTAGAAAACCAATTTCCATTCTATTTGCTTAATTTTTGTAGCTTCATAGCCAATCATGCTACAAAAACATGTTAGTAACAAACTATCATAGATTTTGTTAATAAAATCATAACAAATTTGTATCTTTATTATTAATGTCTTTTGGGTTTAATACTACAGTTTTCACCCCAAAGTCTAGGATAATTACAGTACACGTAAGATCAACAATATCCTATGAATTACAAGCTCAAACTCCAAATCATTATAGGAACTATCAAATCTACAGCTACAGGAATATATTTGTAAAAAACTACAGCCTAATATTTACTAGCTCCCAAAATAATTTAAGGTTTGTTGATTTCATCCTGTAGTTCCTCCACTTACCCTAGACACCTGTACTTTTATGCAAAAAAAAGCTGTTTATGCTCATATGTATAAAAATGTAATTCATACTAAAAACGTAGCAACAATTAAAATAACCACAATATTACTGTATCATGTTTATATAGGTATGTTTATGTATGTATGTATGTATGTATGTATGTATGTATGTATGTATGTATGTATGTATGTATGTATGTATGTATGTATGTATGTATGTATGTATGTATGTATGTATGTATGTATATATGTATGTATGTATGTATGTATGTATGTATGTATATATGCATGTATGCATGCATGCATCTATGTATGTACATACGTGCATATATACTTACAGGCCTTTATATTACATGTCCACACAAGCTTCTTCAAACACACAAAAAAGCTTTTAACATGAGATTGGTGTGTACACTTATACACCAAAAAATTGATTCATGAAAACCTAATGCATATATGGATAACTACAATGAAATGCCTTATTTCATTTTATTGCACACAATATCTGTAAAAACTTCTACATAAAATATACTGCCGAATCAAAATATCTGTAAAAACTTCTACATAAAATATACTGCCGCTCTTACCAGGTGGAAATTCATCATCTTCCTCTGTATCCTCCATTTCAGCATCTCGTTGTGATGTATGCATCATCAAACTGTATATTAACTACAATTAAAATTTTTAATTGTACTATTATTTTTCTGTGTGATTGAACACAATACAATTAATATTAGAACAGAATGAAAGGGTTATTCAATAAATGATTTCTTAATATAAGAGCTGTTTACGTAAATTACATGGATTATTTATCATGTAGGATAGTCATTTTGCAAAATTTACCTATAAATATTGTGAATAAAATATGAAAATTAAGTATTACTTGACTTATATCTCATACATATACCCTTTTCAATCATTCTAAACAACTGCGTGCTTTAAAATATTTTAAAAAATTAGCTCTAAATTTCAATCCAAAATAAATTTTTTTTTTAAGGCAAAGGTCAAAACCTTATTGTCTTCGTAGGATAATTCAATGGTTTTATTGCGCGGCATTTTTCGTTTCGAATATAAAGATTTTATTTGCAGCAACGATATTTGAAGCATTTTTATACATACGCAATAAAAAAATTATTCTGGATAAACTCTGCTCTTGATTGAAGATTAATTTCTAATGACTTCTCTATAAATAAATGCCACTATATATGAATATTTCTGAATATAGAATCATTCTCAAAAAAATTCAAAATTTTTAATATTGTCCCTTTTCTCTTCACTTCGCTGTTCATTTATCGCTTTAACACCGTAGTTACAAATCGCTGAAACTGCGTTCTGCAGTTGCAACGCATTACAACATTCAGTAGATGAACAATGATAGATGCTAGATTATCAAGTTAACTATGATGACGATTGAGCCAAAGGTGGCAATACAACTAAATATGGACAGAAAAATAGTAAAAAAAATTTTACTTTATTATTGCTCTGTGTTAAGCATTAAAAATAATAGTGTTGTAATTTAGGGTGTGCAATTGGTTATCATAATTTTAAAGCAAAAAGTAAATTAACAAGCCTTGAATTAAAAATGCATATATGAATAACCAAGGAGTTATTTAGGGCTTCGTTGCATTTTCATGGAGGGGTAGGGAGAGGTAGGGTACATAAATCTTTTAAAACTGCCAGCATTGCAGTTTGGGGGGACATGATGAACTTATCCTCTGACATGATGAATAATATCCTCTGAACTAGAAGTTCAAGCTCCAAATCCTTTTGGGAATTGTCAAATCTATAGCTAAAGTATATAATCGGAAAAAATTACAGCCAAATATTTACTAGCTTCCAAAATACTTAAGGTTTGTTGATCCTGCAGTTCTCCCACTTGACCCTACATATGTAATTCATACTAAAAAAGTAGCAACAATTGAAATAACTACAATAGTTACTGCATCATGTATGTTTATATATGTATTTGTATATGTGTGTATGTATACATCTATGTATGTATGTACAAACATGTACTTACAGGCCTTTATATTATATGTCAACACAAGCTTCTTCAAACACACAAAAAAGCTTTTAATATGAGATTGGTGTGTACACTTATACACCAAAAAATTGATTCATGAAAACCTGATGCATATATGGATAACTACAATGAAATGCCTTATTTCATTTTATTGCACATCAGCACAGGTTCACACAAACTTTTAAAATTTAATTATTAACTAAATTTGAAAAAAAACAGACTGACTTTCCTGTACATCAAAAATGTTTTGTTTAGAAAAAGAAGTTCTACATTCTATTTAATTACTTAACATTCAACAAAAATAGCATTTGAAGAAAGTAATACTTAAAAAGCTCACTGTTCATCAAAATATCTGTAAAAACTTCTACATAAAATATAGTGCGGCTCTTACCAGGTGGAAATTCGTCATCTTCCTCTGTATCCTCCATTCCAGCATTTTGTTGTGATGTATGGATCATCAAACTGTTTTATAACTACAATTAAAATGTTTATTTGTACTATTATTTTTCTGTGTGATTAAACACAATACAATTAATATAAGAACACAATTAAATGGGTATTCAATAAATAATTTCTTAATATAAGAGCTGTTTACGTAAATTACATGGATTATTTATCATTTAGGATAGTCATTTTGCAGAATTTACCTATATTGTGAATAAAGTATGAAAATTAAGTATTACTTGACTTATATCTCATACTTATACCCTTTTCAATCATTCAAGATGACTGCGTGTTTTAAAATACCTTAAAAAATTAGCTCTATATTGCAATCCAAAGTTAATTTTTTTAAGGCAAAGGTCAAAACCTTATTGTCTTTGTAGGATAATTCGATGGTGTTAATGCGCGGCATATTATTGTTCTGTGTTTGGTAGTAAAAATAGTAGTGTTGTAATTCAGGGTGTGCAATTGGTTATCATAATTTTAAAGTAAAAAATAAATTAACAAGTCTTGAATTTAAAATACATACATGAATAACGAAGGGCTTATTTAGGGCTTCGTTGCCCTTTCAAGGAGGGGTAGGGAGAGGTTGGGCACATAAATCTTTTAAAACTGCCGGCATTGCAGTTTGGGAGGACATGATGAACTTATTGCAGACATCCTTCTCCATTAACTATTAGACATTTTTTTCGATCTTAATAACTGCCAATTAAAAAAAAGAGAAAAGAAGTCAGTTTTTAGTAAAATATATTTTTACATCTTCTTCTTTTTATCTTTAATATTTTTAGTTTAATTGTAATTGTTACCAAAAAAATGAGTCCATATTTTTTTGACTTTTTTTGCCATTTTGTAACTACCACTCGAAATTGTGACACTCCTCGAGGTTATAGGGGCCATGTTCTGACAAAAAAAAAATTCATACTTAAGGTATCAGTGCCGATGTGGTTAACAATATGACTTCTTCTCTGTCAGATAGCTAAATTTAGAAATCTGACCGCTTGCCTTCGATAGTCGAATTGAGGAAACATAACATTTATTATGTAGGAACAGTCAGAGGTTTACGAACGAAGAAAAAGATCTGAAAAAGCAAGGCATAGGAGGCTTTGTTTTTTGAGCTGATATAGCTTCAAATGTGGTTGCAGTTCGATGATGTGATAACAATTCAGTTAATTTAGTCTCTTTTTATGTAAGCGTCGAACCACTTTATACCAATCGCAGATATTGTGAGGAGAGAGAATTAAATTAAAAACAACGATCAGAAAAGACGCTCACAAGATGACTCGTCAACTCTTCATATAAGTAAATGATAAAGCGAAGAGAATTAGGTTAAGTTAAAAAAAACAACTTAGAAAAGACGTACACACAGAGGCTTATTCAACCTGCCAAATAAATGATAAAGCGAAAAGAAGAAAAGTTAAATAAACGACTGGGAGAAGACTTACACACGATGATTCATCAACCTATCACGTAAGTAAATGACAAAACTGAATGACGAAAAATTAAAAACAACTGGTAAAAGACGTAAACACGAAGACTCATCAACCTGCCATATAAATAAATGATGAATGGGTATCGCAACCGAAAACAACCAAAAACTATAAAAGCCCAAAAAGAGAGTTTTTAAGAAAGTTTTAAGAAGAGTTTTAGAGAGAGAGAATTTTTGTAATTGAAAAATATTTAGATAAACAAGAAGTTTTATAAGTGAACAAAGGAGAAAAGGAAGAAGAAATTTTTGATAATCAGAATAATTTTAAGTAAAGAACTAAATAGAAATCAGAATAAATTTTGATAAAAGAATAGCCAGAGGTTTTAACCATTTCAAATAAAGAGGAAGAAGAAGAGATATTCGTATAAAAAGAGTAGAAAGAGGAATAATTGATAACAACAGCATCGAAGACTACGAGTAGAGTAAGAGAGTATTAGTTGTGTTTTACAAACGTAATTAACAAAAGAGTGCTAACCATTACACACTAATAGAGAGAATATGAGTTATACTGTATAATAGAATATACTGTGGACGGTAAACACAACATTAACCCTTTAACCTTGCTGAATTCTAACCAAACTATCCCCAGACCTTGTCCTTTCCTAACCAAGTAATCCCCAAACCCTCAACCTCAATCCCAACCTCCACATTACCTTTCCACATAACCCTAGAGCCAATATATGGGTGGCATATAACCAATATATGGGTGGCATATACAAGTTAGATATGATGTATTTATTGTACAAGCTATGGTTGAGAACGCAGAAATGATACATCTACATTTGGTTTCAAATTGCTGTTGTAAAGGGATAAATGTATACATAATTTAAAAAAAAATTGTAAATAAGTCATTTAGTATTTTTCTTATTTTCTCATATTTTTCTCATTCAATAATAGAATTTTTAAAAGATACAAACAAAAAGCTATAATATCAAACACTTGCTTTCAATTATATGTAATTTCAAAAGTTCAATAGACCAATTTCAGTTTTTCATTGGTTAGTTTTTGTAGAATTCATCACATTCTACTAGCCCCAAAGTTGCCACAGGTATAAGTGCCGCATAATAATCTACAGCTAACTTTTCTTCAATAGTGCTGTGTATTAAGTCACATTCCAATTCGGTATCTCAATAACTAGTGTTTCTTTTTTCCTTGTGTGCAAAGTAAAGGCTGACAGGCTATGCTTAATCAGAGAATTTCAGCAAGCTTGGCATCTTTCTAATAGCAGTTGTGAAAATTGTTTGAGTTGCCTGTATACAAAAATTTCTTATCATTATAAGTTGGATTACTACTGCAGTAGTAGTCCAACTTATAATAAGAAATGCAGAAACTTCATTATATCCCGCTAAAAAACCAGATGTGTCATGTCGCTGAAGTGTAAATAATATACTTGTGCCAACAAAACATAGTTTTAGGAAAGCATTACTATTTTACTTTAGTTTTAAGGAAAGTGCAACCAATGAAGATAGACTGTTGTGTAAAGCAGTGAATGATCTACCAAGCGATTTCAAACTACCTTGAGGTCATGGGTATGATACAAAAACAAGCTCGCCCACATGTTGCAAAAGTTGTCAAGGACTTTTGGAGGTACTTTAATAATAAGTCCTACTCTACCCGCCTTACTTACCAGATTTTGCTCCTTTCACTGCCACTTGTTCTGTTCGACAACTTATGACCTGGCCAAGCAATACCTCCTAGACAAGAGGTTTTTTTTTTTTATAAGTCAATTTATCCCGTCAGTGAATGAAATTGGTGCTTGGAATTGAACGAAGTCCACGAAGGCCGTTTTTGCTTGGTCCAGATTGGGGAAGATTCTAGCGGCGAGAAAGTTATTGAAGTGCTTGAAAAGAAGATAGCTGATTGGTACAAAGTCTGGGGAGTATGGTGAGTAAGGCAAGAATTCGACCTGCAAGTTGTTTGATTTTTGGACTGCGGTTTGAAAAACATGCGGGCGAACTTCCATTAGAGTATTCACATCGTCATTCTGGGTTATTGTTCGGCCACTGTGGGGTGCATCTTTAAAGTTGGAATCTCCAGAAGTAAATTTCTTGAACAATTGTTGAAAGCTGCTTTTTCCAATACAATTAGATCTCCACATATGGGAAATTTTTCGAGGTGTTTTGGATGCGGATTACTCCAGTTTGTATTTAAAATTAAAATATCGTTTGAAATGCTTCAATAAGTCTTAAAAAAATTATTGCTAAAATACAAGAAAAAAGCAAGCATACAATCAGAATGTGTAGTAAGTTACATAATCTACTCAGACGAACAGGAGTACAGGAGAGAAAAGGCCTATGGTGTGTGCAACATCTGTAAAAAGGACCTAAAGATGATTTCTTGATCAACATTGACCCTGAATTGTCACCTACGGTCCAACCACAAGAATAAGAACACGAGATGAGGCAAAAGCTGCTAAGGAGGACAAAGTTGAAGAGGCAGAAGATGAACTGGAAGCAGTTGGTACTGGTAACTTAGTTAGTTAATGCATGTTACGATGCAATGTTATGAAGTTATACGAATTCGAGTAAAATTTATATAATTTTTAATTGATGCAAACGAAGGTATCCGACGTTAAATCAATGTTAACGAATGTATACGATTTTTTTTTTATCACAGGAAAAGAAAAAGGGCTCTAAAAGCCAGAAAGAATCTGTACTACCCAACACAGAGCACCACTCATGATTTACCTTGCAACTGGCAATTAGCCTTTCTCCATGAGTGACTTTATCCCGTTCCAATTACTGCTTCCCCACTTTGAGGCTAAAAGTGGTGCCTGTATGGCTCGCTTTAAGTACCTTAATTCTTCAGGGACTTGCAGATGGCCATGAAGAGCATGTTTGACAAGGAACTTCCACATTGCAACCGAGCTGCAATCAGCACTGACATCTTGACCTCACGCAACAATGATAGATTGATTGCGATGACTCTACATTACATCACCAAGGAGTTTGTTTTCCAAAAGGTGATTGTTGGAGTTCCATTTCTAGATAACTGAGAATGGAACAACTCCAACAATTATTAAATAAATGTAAAGCTTATCTTTTGTATACTTATATTTTGTATATTCTGTTATCCGCCTTTTAAAACCTCAGTTCTAACTTCTAAATTCTTAATTATGTTATGTTAAGCAATTAGCTTGAAATATGAACGCCATCTTGACCTCACGCAACAATGATAGATTGATTACGATGACTCTACATTACATCACCAAGGAGTTTGTTCTCCAAAAGGTGATTGTTGGAGTTCCATTTCCAGATAACTGAGAATGGAACAACTCCAACAATTATTAAATAAATGTAAGGGTCTTAGCTTATCTTTTGTATATTCTGTATTTCTGTAACGTTATTGGAATGTATCCTTCAGCTTTTTATTATTTAGAAATTAGAACTTAGAAGGGCAGAATTACTAGCACATACCTAACTAGTTATGTCTTCACGTCACTTTAAACCATAAGTCTTTGAATCTGAGCAATAAAATTTTTAGCTTCTTATTGATTGGAGTTTTTTCCAAATCTAAGGAATAGAGTAGGAGTCTATGAGACTGACAGAGAAGAGTATAGCAGTACTAGCACAGCCACATACTTCTTTTCACTTATCACTTCACTTCACTTTAAAATATAGCTTATAGAACTTGAATTTGAAGTCAATCAACTTGAACTTGAAGTTATTGAACTTAAAACCTGAACAAAGCCGCGCGATCTTCGTTCGTTTTTTTATTTTTCGTATGCATTCGTTTTGTTTACACAAACGATTTCGAAAACCGTTTTATTTTTGGAAGCAAATTAGGAAGCAGTTTGAAATTTAAAACAATTTTTGAAATACGTCATTTTCGATTTTGAATACCGTGAAAATATATTTCATTCGAATTAATACGATTTTGAAAACCGTCAAATTAAATTTTATACAACAGTATATATTATGAAACTATGATAATATATATAATTATTATAAAAATATATATAATCATGAAACAATATATATTATGAAAATTAAACATTATACAACAATTTATATATTATGAAACACGACGTCGAAGCTTCGTCTTTTACTTCAAAACACGTCGACCTCGATTGTTTTATCTCTACAATCTAGTAAGAAATAGAGAGTGTTCTGTGGTTTAATATATTTTTAAAAAATATGAATAATAACCTCTGCGAAAGAGTGAATTAGATCAATGTTTAAAATTTTTATGAGTTTCTAACAAGTCTGGCATTGTTTTCGATATTTTAAAAATTGAAATTTCTATGAATTTCTTAAAATCTCATTTTCTATAAAATATAAAAATAAAGATTATAAATAAATGATAATGCGAAAGTAATGTGAAGTATATCTTTAAAAATGTTTTATTTCAATAAGCGATTGTGCATTTTATACCTCTTTTGATAATTCTTTGCAATTATTTAGTAACGTCTACTATTTTCATCAAATATTATTATAATCTTAATAATATAATACAGTTTATGTAGATGGCAACTGGGTTACTGGAATAGTTTAAATTCTTTTTCTGAAAAGGAAACTTAACAACAAGACATTTTTATCAAACTTCTGCTTGTTGTTTCTTCATATGTTCTGTTGTTTAAAATGTTTTTTTTTGAGCTGTATACCTTCTCAGCCCTGCTTTATGAATACAATTCCTATATTAATGAAGTTGTGGTTCCTGTGAGGTTCTTCAGATTATTTGCAGTGTTTTTTGCACTTTTAAATTGAAATTTTTTACAATTCTTAACATATCTATCATCTTTTGGAGTTTATGGCTTTTGTCCTCATCCAGTACAAATTTCAAAAGTGTCATATAGCCTGTATTTCAATTTGAACTATCTCCTTCTCTTGTAAAAGAAATATTTGTAACTTCTTGTACTTTTCTTTTAAATGCAAACAATTGAATTTTATTCAAATTTTTAATTTAGATGCCATACTCTGTCATAGTTAATAAAATGGATATTTGATAAGTTGAAAATGTAAAAAACAATAATTTTCAATATAATCTAAAGTAAAACAATGTACAATTAAATTTTGTGCACACAAAGTAACATGTCCAAAAGCAACAGCAAAAATATTGTAATAAAGTTTTATATTTCTGATGAAAAATTATAAAAAAGGGATTGCTGTATTTAATTTTTAAAATATCTTTACTTATGTTAAAAAATGACTATAGAATTAAATTCTGCTCTGACTGTTTATGTGTGTGTGTGCATGCGTGTGTGTGTGTGTATATATGTATATTGATATTGATATTAGTGTATGCATATGTTAAATTTTTATGTGATTTTTTATAGTGTTTTTAAATGAGTTATCAGTTGGGTACTACATACAAAAGCAATGCAGAAAAAAAAGCAAATCAATGCCGGAGTAGTTTTAATCCCAAGCTCCTTAATGCTGCATGGCCAAAAGCTCCATCAGTACCAACTAGACATTCACATATAAAGGGTATATGATGTTTTCTTTAAGTAAAAATGGTATAGCTATATTTAATGATATAGCTATATTTAATGGTATAGCTGTAGGTGATGGTAAAGCTACAATATCCTACTTGAAGTTTCATGTTGGTAACTGGTAACCTTTAGCCAAGAAACATGAAAGGATTAAAGAGTAAAGAATATTATTTATAGAGTAAATTGTATTTAGTGATTGGTTCTTGACAATCTTTGCTATAAATTGCTGCAAATATTTAGAGTTTTTAGTATTTTTTACAATATTTGAAATCTTTTCCTCCAACTTTTTCATAAGGTTCTTCCTGGTTAGAATCTAATTAGATTTATTCAAATTATATTGGTGTTTTACAATAATTAAAATACCTATATAGTTTGAAAATTGTCATGATCCCATACCAAATTAAAATAAAGCTATCTATATTAAAAAAAAAAAAAAAAATCCCCTAATCAAAATATTAGTTTTTTTCAGTTTGAAGTGAAATTTTGGTTGAAACCAGACAAGTAGAATATTGATGAAACAGAATCTTTGGTTTTGGTTTCAACTGAAACTGATACTATTGCTAAAAGATTCCATTCTTTAATTGCAAACAGATATTGCAAAAATTTATTTCTCTCAAAACATCTGCATAATACTAAAGTGTATTGGTTTAGAAATTTAATTTTTTTCATACTTTTGGATATGAGTGTTCTGTCCATTTAGCTTCATGCTTTATTTGTCTATTAATATTACTTCTGGCACCTGTATTGTTTTACTAACAGGTAGAATTTAACAGAACTTTAGGGATAATATTAGTGAAAGTAAAAATATAGCTGTAAAATCCAATAAGTTCTGTGAAATCCAGTTATGAATTTAATTGTAAAAATATTATAATTTGAAGTTGTTTCTTTTTTTTTTTTTTTTCTAATATACAAGTTGCATAGTTTGAGTAAAAAGCAATAGTAATATTCATGTACATAAAAGTTTGTGATTAGAAGTAATCTGCAGTATAAAATTGGCACACTAACCCAGAATTCAATCTTTATTTGTTCAAGAGCTGCTGAAATAATAATAACAATTGATAGTTTTTGCTTATACAGTACAATCTCTCTAATTCCAATCTCCTTAATTCAATTGATTAAGTCACCTTGAAATGCGCTTAAGAAGATTCAACTTTCTATAATTTGAAAATCTCTTTAATTTGAACTTTTATTTTTCCCCATAAAATTTGAATTAGAGAGATTGTACTGTAGAACAAAGTTTTTAATGGAATTTTCAATAATTTCTTTCACTGGTTAAAGTAAATCATCGCTGTGCCTTTTTCTTAGTAGAATTTTTTATAATTAACATTAGAGGTAGATACAATATATATAACATTGGTATATATATAATATATTTCGGTTATTTAACTAGCATGAGACAAAGTCTAATAAACTTCAATAAATTGTGTAAAAGTTACAACTTCAATAAATTGTATAAGAGTTACAACTTCAATAAATTGTATAAGAGTTACATTGTTAAATTGTAATAGTTATCATTACAAAATTAAATTATAAAAGTTATCTTTCTAAGATTGGGGCTCAAAACTCTGGCCTAGATGATCCCTATTTTCTATGTTTGGTTTCTGAAGAATAGTATTAAATATAGATATCATTAGAGAAAGATGTTATGTACATCATTGATAAAATATAATATCTTGCTAATTGTTTTGGTCAGAAAAAGTTTGCACTTTGGAGACCATATGTAGTATAGAAATGAAATAATGAATAAACTCTTAAATTTTGTAAAATACAAACTTATCCATGATAGGTTGTTCTTATAATGCTTTATTATTTTTTACATTTTTGATAATATCTTAGTCATCATGTCATCTTAACTACTAAATGAATTTCAATAATGTGAAAGTATGTTTCTTAAAACACTGATGATAGTTTTTAATGTGAACTTTAAGAGAACTTTATTTTTAAGTTAGTTGTTATTTGTTTTGTAATCTATTTGTTCATAGTCTCTTTATGTGTTTCTAACTTAAAATTTTTTATGTAATTATGTTTTACTTAGCTGTTAATCATAAAGAGTTTGTAAAGTCGTGTAATGCATTGTGTGAGCAATCTTCAATTGCTACTGAAGATATGGATGTGGATGTTGATGATGAAGAAAGAATTAGGTAAAATAAATTTAAAACATGTTTTGAAAAAACTTCTAGAATTAATAAAAACTCAAAATCTACATTGCTACAAGATATAACTTATGATTAGTTAGATTAATAGACATTTTTTTAAAAATATATATAGAATAGTTAAATCTTAAGAAAATGAGTGTAAACAAAAATGTGATCACCAGACTGTCAAAAGAAAAAGAAAAAAAAAAGGAAAAAAAACTTATTCCAAACAATTCATATATAGTAAATAATTATTTTAAAGCAAAGATGTAATTAGATTGAAAGAATGTAAAATAGTTTATGGCAAATGGCTTTAAACGATTTTAAATTCATTAAATGTAATAAATGTAAAATGGTTTAAAGGGATAAAGAGCAATGGTTTTTAGTCTAATAGAGATTTTTATCTAAAAAAAAGAGAGATAAAAGATATTGCTACATTTTTGGTATTGTTATAATTTAAGTAATAATGTAATATAACACTCATGACATCACTTCTGAATATATCTGACGTCTTCTGAATATTACAGTTATTAGTAATGCTATTTATAAAACCTATTATACATACGGTTATTAGTTACGCTATCTTATATACGATAAATGTTTGTGGTTCTTGTATAGCCTTTTTCTTATATTTGATAAATACCAAAATATACATGAAAGACTTTTTTATTATGGTTTACAACAGGTATACTGCTACAATGGTTGGTACACTGTGTTGTAAGCTCCATTTAAAAAATGCTTAAAAATTATTTTTAAAGGGTTAATCAACAAAATGATTCTCTTGTAAAGAGTGCACAAGATTCTAAACAGAAAATCCAGTCTGGAGATGCAAAGAAACCTGTTGTTAAAGATTCAAGCAGGCTTATGTTACGTGGAAGAAGGAACTTTCATAACGTTACTCCCGATGTTGAAGATAACATTAATGTCGAAACTTTAAATCTAAGTTCTGTTTCAGCAGCAAAATCAGCAGAAAAGGTTTTTATTGTTTTTATTTGTGTTGGTTTTGTTCCAAAATTTTTTATTGCACTGCCATATTAGAAGAATATTTGGATTAAATTAATATTATGTAATCCAAAGTAGTTATTGGGTAAAAGGTAAAAAGCATATT
This sequence comes from Hydra viridissima, assembly GCF_058129835.1. Taxonomy (NCBI): domain Eukaryota; kingdom Metazoa; phylum Cnidaria; class Hydrozoa; order Anthoathecata; family Hydridae; genus Hydra; species Hydra viridissima. The sequence continues at coordinate 12,930,126 of NW_028324302.1, read as the reverse complement.
GGTTTTTAAGCAAGATAAGTTTGTAAATTTTTTTCTACTTAGGAATTATTGCCAGTATCTTCAGCAGGATCTTATAGCTCAGTATCAAAAGACTTGAAAAGTGAAAAACAGGATATTTTTATTATCATTCATGTGAGTAAAGTTGATATTGGTGTTTTTAATGGCCCAGCTACTTCTCCAGTTAAAGTTTATGCAAAAAAAATTATGGTTCAAATGGAAGATGAAATATCAAAAAAAGATATATCATTTCGAATTTCATGCAGTGCTATAACTTCATTGGAGGTAATAGATATATTAATTTGATAATAATCGTACCCTTGTTAAACAAGATAAGGAACAAGATATTAGGTTATTCACATGTTTAAGATGTTTAAACTTTGAATTACTTATATATTATAACTGTCTTATGTTTAGTTTACTACAGTGTACATTATTATACTTTTCACTTTTTTAAATTTTTGTTCTTGATTTAAATAGATTTCTTTAACAGAAAAGCCATTCATAATAAAGTTAGTGTCTCCTGTACAATATTTGAGTGGAAAACCTAATTCAAGAAGATCCAAAGGCAATCCAGAAAACGGTAATCTGTTTAAAAAATTAGTAGATAAAAATAAGTTGTTTGAGAGTTAAAAGTTAAGTATGGAATGTGGCTCTGACTTTTGTTGATCAGACAGAATAAAAGATGTAGAATTAGTAATAAAGTAATAAATAAAAGATTTAGAATTAACTATAAAATAACAAATAAATGAAGAATGGACATGTATGTATGTATGTATGTATGTATGTATGTATGTATGTATGTATGTATGTATGTATGTATGTATGTATGTATGTATGTATAATATTTGTATGCATTTAGAAACTATTGTTTTACATTTGGGATATGAGAAAAATGTTCCAGCTGATGTAAAAGATAATCTCAAAGAACTTGTAAGTTTTTAATAAACAAAATTGATAATTTGTTAGGAATAATTCAATCTCCATTTTCTCCATGCATGGATATGTTATCTTTGATCATACTACTTGATGTTGTATAATTGTATATACTTACTGCATATGGATGTATGTAAGCATGTAGTGCTCAATGTGGATTATATAGAAAGAAAAATAAATTTCTAAAACAGGCATTTGTTTCTAATAAAACCTAAAGCAACCTAATTCAGGTGAATGAATTATAATAAATTATAATGTAAATAAATACAGTAGCGTGCAAAAGTTTACAAACAGCTAAATTTTTCAAGTTTTTTTTATCATAACTTTTTGACTTTTCAGTGAAAATAAATGAAATTTTCAAAAAATGTTCCTACAACGTCGTTACATACTATAAATTACTCAAAAAAATGATAACTTATAACAGAAGGGAGAAATTCAAACTTTATTGAAAACATAATCATGCAAAAGTTTATAAACAAATGAAAATAATTCAAAAAAGAGGTACTATCTCTAATTCCTTCACAATATTTCATCTTAGCACATTAGTATTTTGTTGGATAGCCTCTAGACTCTAGCCCAAAAATGTTCTGTTGGATTTAAATCTGAGTTTTGAGAAGGCCAGTCCAAAATAAGAATTTTTTTTCAAATTGAAAAATTTTTTTTATAGAATTTGCACGGTACTTTAGATCGTTGTCTTGCTGGAAAATCCAATCACAAGGCATTTTGTCCTTTCCATGTGGCAGCATTACATTTTTGATTATATCTAAATGTAATTGATGCATCGATTTGCATATAGGGGAGAACTTGCACCCTTGATCCGTATGCACCTTTGATCCTACAGAGTTATCTTTATACTTACATAAGTTATTAAAAATGGCTGATAGCCATCGTGTTATAAATACTGAATCTACAAATTTTATTGTGTTTTGGTAAGAAAATAGGCCATTGTTAAAGTTGTTTCTAAAATGTTTTATTTTGGCGGCAAAAAGTATTTTTTTTACTTTTACAAGGAACCTCACATCTTTAACATTTGCTTGTGTTTAGTAATTTTGTTTATACCATTTTGTAACTAAAGTATTCACCTCTTCTATGGTTGTTTTTGTTATGTTGTAAAACCATCTAATATGACAAAAAAGCAATTTTTGTGAAAATGGACCGGGTTAGCACCCTTGATCCTAATGCGTTTATGCACCTTTGATCCTATGATCAAAGGTGCATACACAGAAAAAGAAAATAACAAAATGTAAAAACTATAGCAACATGAACATTTCTGTACAATATGTCATATTGTATTTTAGTAATTTTTTTTAGGATAAAGCCTTTTGATAAAGATTTTTATGCTATTTTGTATTTATTTTTGTTCTTATAATATCATTTTGTATTCATATATATATATATATATATATATATATATATATATATATATATATATATATATATATATATATATATATATATATATATATATATATATATATATATATATATATATATATTTGTGTGTGTATAAAATCTTTGTTTATGTTTGTTTGTATTTATAAATACAAACAAACATAAACAAAGATTTGTTTATGTTTGTTTGTATTTATAAATACAATTTATATATTATTAAATACATATTTGTTCATTTCAAAGGAAGCATGATAAATGGTGGTCCACCTGGATGTGTTGGGGTTGCAAATCCTTCTGGCTGGATGAATGTTGCAACATTTTTAGAATGGATGAAACATTTTATTCAAAATGTGAAATGTTCACCAGTTAATCCAGTGCTTTTGCTTTTTGTTTAGATTAAGCAAAAAAAAATGGCATAACAATGCTATCTTTTCCACCACATTGTAGTCACAAGCTGCAACCATTGGATTGGTCAGTGTATGGGCCACTGAAACGTTATTACAATGCAGCCTGTGATGATTGGGTTGTACCTAATCCAAGACCAATGACCATATATGATATAGCTGCAGTTACAAGTAAAGCTTATGCACAAGCTTTTACTCCATCTAACATTTCTGCAGGATTTGCTGTGGCAGGAATTGAACCCTTTAATCCTAACATATTTTCTGATAATGAGTTTTTGGCTTCATCTTTGACAGACCGTCCAGAACCAGTCACTACTAATTCATTTCAAGATGTTGTTGATTCAGCTTCTGCTAAATTTCATGTCCCAGCCTTTAATCATTCAATGTCAAGTCTGCCATCAGACTCACCTTCTAGTTTATTGCCTACTCAGTTTCTAAAAATAACTGACCCTGGGAGTCAACTGTCCAGTCTTACTATTAATATTGCTCATCAAGCAAGTTTAGAAAAAATCAAGCCTTTTCCAAAAGCTGGATCAAGAAAGTCTTCTAAAAGACATAAGCGTCAGCGCACCCTAATACTCACTGATACTCCTGTTCAAAATGAACTAAATAGACTTCAGGAAATGAAAAAAAAAAGTTAGTCTTAAAAGACAAAAAATCAGAAAGCTTTATGCCAAAAAAAAATCTTCATGACAAGAAAAAGAAAACTTGATGTCGAAAATTATAAAAGAAAAAATGATAATATTTTAAACAGCTGTAACAGTGACAGTGATATATTAGAATCTACTCAAGGATATTGTAAAGAAGTAATTTCTTACTTTAACAACTGAGGAAACAGAGCCTCAGTAAAAAGAAAACATTTTTTATCATTGATTTTTCTTTTTTCATTGCATTTATTTTTTTCTTTCATTGATTTTGCTTAAAGTTGTAATAAAATTTATAAAAAGTTAAATGGTTTTTAATATAGACATTGTTTGAATGACTTAAAAACAATTTTTACACATTCACAGTATAAATTTGGATTCAGATCAAGTATACAAAAATAGGATCAAGGGTGCATATATGTAGGATCAAAGGAGCATACCAGTATGCACCCTTGATCCCAATTGAATGTTATTAATTTTTATTATTTTTAGTTTATTTTAAATATTTTGGTCAGTAAATGATCATTAAATTATAATAAAGTATAAAGTTTGCTATCATTTACTGTTAATTTAGAGGTTAAAGTGAAAACATATATTCAGTAAATTGGCCGGATAGATTTTTAGGATCATGGGTGCATACTCTCCCCTATTTAGATATAATCGATGCATCAATTTACTGTCAGTCTTGATTCTATTGATCCACTTCATCGCACCGATTATATCTAAATATAATTGATACAATGAAGTGGACCATTAGAATCATGACTGAAAGATCCCAAACCATTATTTGCCCCCACCAGGCTTAACTGTTGGCATTTGATGCTTAAGAGCAAGTCTTTCATCTTTCGGAGGTCTTATGTACTTGATACCATTGCTACCAAACATAAAAAACTTTGATTCGTTACTGAATAAGATTTTTTAATATTCTTCGGAAGTCCAATTCATATGATCTTTTGCGAGTTTCAATTGGGCTGAGTGATTATTTAATAATATTAATGGCAGGACAATGACCAAACAAATTATGGTGATGCTGGGGACATTTTGTAGTATCTACGCTGCACTTAGCAACATATTTATTGCTCAAAATGCTATTTAATTTGACAGCACTTTTGCAGGGATCTTGTCTTAATTTTCTCACCAAAGATCTGTCTAGATGTTCTGTAATTATCTTTGGCCTGCCTGAACAATGCTTGTTTTCAAGTGTCTTTTGGTTTCTTCATCTCTTAACTAGCATGCTAATTGTTGATTTAGCCACATAAAGCTCAGAAATTTGCTTATAAGAAACTTTCTTCTCTACAGCACGTATTATTAAAATTTTCTTTTCTCTAGACAATTACTTTGATTTTCCCATTATATTTTAAATTCAATTTAAGTTAAATATTATATCTGATAAATTAATTTTAACATAAATACATTTTTCTTAATGAATTTTTAATTTTGTTAATGGGGTATGGAATTGTTTATAAACTTTTACATGGTTATGTTTTAATAAAGTTTATATATGTTTCAATAAAGTTTAAATTTCTTCCTTCCATTACAAGTTGTTTTTTTTTTTTGAATAAATCATACTATATAGTCACATTATAGGAATAATTATTAGAAATTTCATTCATTTTTGGTCATAAGTCAAAAAAACTTATGGCGAAAAAACTTGAAAAATTTAGCTGTTTATAAACTTTTGCACGCTACTGTATGTAAATGATTGGGGTAACTTTGGGTACTGTAAACACCATAAGCATATAAGCTGAATTTGTGAAAATTATATCAATCCTCTCTAATTGAAAATAAAAGTGATAATCACTTTAGCTAGGGCCTTATCTATTTTTAAGACTTCTAAAATGGCCAATAGGTAACCATATAGCTTAAGTGAATAAATAAGAACTTGAATCTATCATAGATTTTTAGGTAGTATCAGGTTACATTATAGTTATGTAACTATATATGTAACTATATATATAACAACAAATACATATCTTTTTTAATTTTAGTTAGCTACTTTTTGTTGTAATTTCAGAAATGTGAGAAAATCAGTTTAACAGTGGTAATCTAACAATGGCAATAGTTATGGCCAAATTGCTGTTTAGCCATTTTATCCCAAATGTATCAATTTATATTTCAAATTCTTAGGCAATAGTAAAAGTTGCAATGATTTGCCAAAACTACCCAAACAATTGATAAGTTACTACAAAGCTGATCATAAAACATTTGTTCCTACTGTGTATTGCAAAAAAAAAAAAACAAGGTATAACTAAAAAATTTGTCAAAAATATCAATAAGGTACTGAAAATAACTGCAGAGACATGATGAAAGTAATCTAGCCACTAGCCATATTCCCCAAAGGACCATATTATCCCAAGTTACCCTTACCAATCCTACAGATTAGGGATGCAATGCATTTTATTTCACTTTGCCAAAGGACCTTGTGATTTCTAGCAAAATGCAGCAGACAATTTTTTTTTTTTAATGAAAAAAGTTAACATTTATGAATAAAAACTTGATTCCTTATATATTATTCAAATAAAACAGTTTCTCAAGTGAGTTAACTTACTTTTATTGTTGTTATGGTAATGATAATATATGTATGATAATCTATTAAAACTAATCAAAGTTATGTTAACATTATTTATAATAAAAGAAAAATAAATTTCTTAAGGAAATAAAAAATATTATTGGTTATTGATGTTTAATTAAGTAAACGAGATTGAGCGTTGGGAAAAGAGAAAGTGTCTTAAAGTTTAATCTTTATCAAATACAAGTAAAAAATGTTACTATTTATATAATAAATTCAAGTATCATTTAATGATCAAATTTTAATTTGAAAACCTTTTTCAGTTTCTAGTAAGACTTGCTGAGCAAAATTTATGGCCAAAGGAAGAGAAACAGATTAAAGATGAAAGGTTTTTTTTACATTATTTTTGTAAACAATAGTTTTTATATTGAAGATGTGATCTAGTTTAAAAGTTCAGAATTAGGAAATGATAGCCAATGTGGCTTTGAAAAGTAATTTTTGAATAATCTGCTTCTAAAGAATATTTTACCATTTGCCATTTCTATTCTTTCATAGTCAAAAGGTTTATTAGAAGTAAATTTTCTTAGTGAGTATTTCCCTTATTACATAGTACAAGATAATAATATATAATCTTTATTAAGTTTTTCATAGATTAGCTTGGACTAAATTTATCATATAGAAATATTTCCATTATAAACAGTAATTACCATAGTAATTCTTACAAAGTAATGATGAGATGAAGGATCAACTTGACATTCTCTGAGGATAAAAGAAGTTTTATCAAAATAAAAAAACTCGTAGAATTTTTTACAACCAATAGAAATCAACCCATTTTCAAGTTGTTGTTTGTTTTTTTTGGGTATTGTTGTAGTTTGGACTGTAATTTACACAATATTATTTTCTTTAAGCATTACATCTTCAGAGCTCATGAATGCAAATAAACTGAAAACAGTTGAACCTAGTCTTCGAAATGGAATCCTGAAAACCGGAAGTGAAAGTTCAAAACTCACTTCCTCACCTTTAAAACAAATTCAAAGTAAGCTTTAGAAGTTGCAATAATTTTTTTGGTAATTATAAAAAAATAAAACCATATAATTTTTTAAGGGAATTATTTCGTTTTATATTTTTAAGTCAAGATGTAAAAGATTTTCTGAGATCAATAATGTCTAAAGGATAAAATTTTCTACAGAGTTAAAAGATATGTACATAATTAGATAATTGTGGTAAATTTTTCCTTGATTTCAAAAACTGCTAAAGAGTGCTGCTTTTTATTGGCAGAAAAGTAACAAAAACCCAGCAAATTTCATTTATAATCTTCTGAGTGGTCTAAAAATTGTGAAGTTACTAAAAAATCATTTTCAATGTGGAAAATGTACCTTGAACAAAATCTGCTGTTTGCTATTTAAGCAAAACATTTACAAAATTCTCTTGAATTTGTATAAAATTTAAATTTTCAGATTTTTTTTTCAGATGCTTTTAAAAATAATTTTTTATTAATCAGGCAGCATATTAATTAAACAAGTTTTTAACTACAGATCAAAATGTAATATGTGTCTAGGAAAGTCAAAATAATTGTCTTTTATGCTTATTACTGTGAGACAAGAATTAAAGATGTTTATTGATACAGTATAACATAGCTTCATTAACATTATTGCCACACAAAAATATTTATTTTTATTCTTTTTTTAGTTTCAAAAATTTGAATATTGAAAAAAAAGAAAAAGAATTTTGCTAGTGAGATGTTTATGAAATGATAGTTTGAGGACTCATTTTTAAAATATTTAAAAAATATTTTGCATTTATACACATGTCTGGTGTTTAATTTAATTACATAGAACTATCTTGCTTCGTTGCTTGTTATGGAATAAAGTTTATTAGCTTTTCCTTTGCAATCTGTTTTAGTAAGATTTTAGTTAAAATGTCAGAGAGCTTAAAGGTCTCAACAACTTTTTTTCATTAGCATTTTTATATTATTTTAGTGGAGTTGGGCTCATTAAGAAAAAGAGTTCCATCAAAAGAAAGCAGTAATCTTGTGAGTAGTGCTAAATACTGAAAAAAAATTTAATTACTATTCATTCCACTCTCTTCTAGAAATAACAGGTCCATTGACCAAATGTTAGCTAATTTGCAACTATGATAATCATTAATTCAAAACTGAAATCTCTCTGATATTGATAATAGTTGGTGCATTAAAAATGTTCTACATAATTCTCCTGACAAAGATCATCAACGTAAGCACCTTTTTTTTTTATATAATAAAGTTGTTTGTAAAACATAAACATCATGCTTTTTTTGGATGTGCAATATAATTTTAAGTAAAATATCTACTTAAAATTTATCTTTAAAGTTTTGGTGACCAAATAATTCACGCTCCTCAAAGCTTCGTATAAATTATAACATGAAATTATAACAAGATTTTTTTTTTAAAACTGCAAAGAACGTTTTAGTTGCAGGACATTTTTCCATCACTTACTGAATAGTAATGAAGTTTAACAAAAATTATCCTATGATAACGAAAAAAATTTTTAGAAGTATTTTTCGTTCATGGCTGAATTAATATTTCGCTTGACTGCTTTTTATCAGTCATATCTGATAAACAGTCTTTGGTCTTTTGTTGGATCTTGTTACAGTACTCCTTTATCTTAACGAGGTCTGCTCTAATATCTTTTGAATTGCTGCAAATAGTTTTTGTAACAAAATTGATCCAATTTTTTTTTTTTTTTAAATCACAAAAAAGAACTTGAACTAAAAATTATGACCTTCATTTGGGGATGCTTCAATTAATTTGATTTAACTCATTTCTAGTTTCTTTTTTAAATTGCTCCATTTTGCTCTTTAATACCAGTAAAATTCGGCATTTTTCTTCGGCTAACCTAACATGAATGCATTTTAGAACATAAACATAATGAAGTTATAAGAATATTCTCTCCACACTATTGTTACAGCTCAGCCTTATTGTTTTTTAAAAAAACTCATATTTATACTCGTACTCATAAGCAAGATTGACTATAACTTAGAATTAGATTGGTCATTAGACTTTAACAATGAGTTAAAGTTTTTCAAAACGGATTTCAACACGAAAGTGTTTAAAAGAAGTATTTAATTCTTAAATACTGAAATTTCTTGTTGAAGCCATGCGCGCCATTTCGCAATCTTGTTTTTACTTTAAAAAAAAGATTGGGAAACTTTTATTTAAAAAAAAAAAAAAAGACTGAGAATAGTGTTGTATTAATTTGTTGAAACGAGGTAAAAGGCAGATTCCGATTAATAATGACTAAAACTTGTGAATACCTCAATTACTCTCATTTTATTAACATTTTTACCTCCATAGTATAAAACATCAGTATTTTGTATCTTTCTTTGATATTATCAAATTGAATTAAATCAAGATCTTGAAAAGATTAAATCAATCTTTTTAAAAGATTTGATTTCATCAAGTTATACATTTCTTACACTTGACGATGGAAATATTAATGATCTGCTTTGAAAGAAGATAGGCTGCTCTCCGGCTTATAATGAAAGATAGTTGGTAGTTTTGTAGGACACTCTTTTGCGTGGTAAGAAAGATTTGCAATCTATAGGCAAACTAAATCACCATAAAGATTTAATCTTAACCCTTTTCCCGTTTGTGTTGCATATTTGCAACAAATGATTTGCTGATAAATGTTTTGGTTGTAAAGCTTATCCACAACATTAGGTGTTTTGAAATATGTATTTCATATCTTTCATTTTTTATTTTGACGAAAATAAACCACAATTACATTTTCAATTGAATAATAGCAGCTCAAGAAAAGTTTTTCCTTTGGAAGTTTGGTTATAATGTGCCGGATAGAGGGTTAATTACTAGGAGATTTTGCCTTGGAATTGTGTTAATCCATTTTGCATCGCTAAATAGCGGGTTTATTCATAAGTACTATAACTACACTATGCACAACATTTTCGAGGCAACAATTCGTTTACTAGATAACCAAAAGCAACAGTATATCTTTTTTTATTTGATTTGATTTTTTTACTTTTTTTTTCAGCTGTAACGAACGGTAAAGAATCATTTGAAATTCAGTTTAAACCAACCGTTAAGCGGTAGTGCTTTAGAGAACTAATGCGTATAAAAAAAATTCGATAGAAAATAATCTAACTATGTACGAGTGTAACTACACTGAAATAATTTTAGCGGTTTGTCAAGGCCTGTTATTTCTAGAAAGATAATTCGTACCCGTGTTCAGTGTTTTAAAAGTAGATGTTCTTTTAGGAGAATGGGAAAAGTGAAGAGGCTCCTCAGCAAATAAAAGTTGCTCGACGTTGCAATGCATACGGCGACGTTGATACGATGGATGAGCGTATCAAAACTCTTTCGCATGAAGCAGCGCATTACCAAATGGTAGTAGCACAGCAGAGAATGATCATTGAGTCAACCCAAAGTGATTTGAACGTGCAGCTTCAGATTGCTAATGAACTCACAAAAGAGAGAGAGAATAGGGAAAAAGCAATAAAAAGTCGGGAATTAGAAATTGCATCTTTATTAAAAGATTTAAAAACAGAGCAAGATTTGGTGAGTTTGTTAAAATTACAGGTTGCAAACTATCAGCAAGATTTACACTACAGAGACCGTATTCTGAGTGAAAAAAATGAAGCTTTGCGAGTGCGAGACGAAACTATATCTGAGCTGAGAACTTTTAATCAAAGGACACATAGTACTGTAAGCGAGGATAAGGCGATGATAGAAGAAACCAGACAACATTTAATGCAAATGCAGGTTTCAAAAGAAAATCTTGCTGTCGAACTTGAATCGACAAAAAAAGAGTTACAATATGCTAGATCGCTTGCTGATACCAACAAATCTCAAACTCAGCATTTTGAGCAAGAGTGCCTTAAGTTGACTACAGATGTTGGTAAACTTCACATAGACTTGAATGTTTCTCGAGAAGAGCTTGTTCGAAGTCGTGAACAAGTCAGTTCTTTAACACAGCAATTGACAGAGCTACGTGCTACTCACGCAATTCAGATCGATCGTTTAAATGAAGAAATTAGTTCTAATAAAATACTTCTTGATGAGGTGCGTGGCGAGCTTGATGAGTGTAGAAACGAATTAAGTAAAACTCCTGATTTAATAGAACAATGCAATAAAACTCACCCGAAGGACTGGATTCTAGAGAGGAAAGAGATAACAATTACTGAAAAAGTGGTAGGAATTGGTGCTTGGGGAAATGTTAAAGTAGGAAGGTTCCGTGGGACGGAGGTAGCGGTTAAACAAATACATTTACTTATACTTTCTTCTCACAATCGCAGACTTTTTGAACGTGAAATGACCATAGCCTCCAGGTGTAGGCATCCTTGTTTAGTTCAATTTATTGGAGCTACAAATGATGATGGAACACCTCTACTGGTGATGGAGCTTTTACAAATAGACTTAAGAACTCTATTGGGGCGTCAATCTTTAAGCGTAGCCGACTGCTTGTACATAGGGTTTGATGTTATTCGAGCGCTTGCTTATTTGCATCAATTTAAGCCAGTTTCAATTATTCATAGGGACATAAGTAGTTCAAACGTTTTATTATACCGAAGCGATAACCACTGGAAAGCCAAACTTTCAGACTATGGGGCAGCTAACTTTGTAAGACTAACAATGACGAGACACCCAGGAGCTTTGTTATATTCCGCACCGGAAGCTGGAAGCGTAGATCAGACATCAAAAGTAAATTCTTCTCATGAGTTTATTACTTAAGATTTAAATTTGATGAATAAATTATTAATCTTTAGTTGAAATTAACAGTGTCATAAATATTATTTACATATTTTTCTTTTTTTGTTCCTTTTTTTTTTTTTTTTTTTTTTTTCTTTAAAGAATTTTCACTCTATGTACTATTTTCTTTTCAGTTGGATGTCTATAGCTTCGGCGTTCTATTTTGTGAGATGCTTATACGTGAACTTCCTGTACCTGAAAACCGACACGAACAAGTAAACAGTATAAAAAAATGCGAATACAGAGAGGTTGTTCGTGGTTGTTTAAGAAAAAATATTGAAAAACGATTAGACAGTTCACATGTTTTAGCCAGTTTTGAAAGATGGATAAACCAAATTAAGGCTGACAGTTGATTGGAAATCATCAACCAGCATCTTTGTTCAAATAACAATTCGAGACAAATTTTGAGATACCATTATATAAATGTAGAAATATCTTCAGTTTTTCTACAGCTATTCTTATCCAAATGATGTATGATATATATATATATAGTTGTTAAAGAGTGATTTCAAAAATTATGTTATTTTACTATATTTCTACTATTACAGATTAAAACTGATATTTGTGTGTAAATACACTGTCCTCTAAAATTAAGGGGAACTCTAAAAATAAATGCTTATCCAGTAAATCAAAAATGTTTAAAATAATTATAAAACTGTTTTAAGTTAAAAACTTTTATTAGACATGATGCTTGTCCCAATAAATGTGCTGCTTTATGTACTAATAAATGTGATGCTTTGCTAACAAATGTGGAATATATTCTTTATTTTATTCTCATTTATATGACTCTCTTTTAACTTTTTAACTCTCGTTTTTTTTTGTTTTTTTTTTGTATCACTACAAAACAGTTCAAAAATTCGAATCTAGGTTTAATTAAGAAGACGTTATAGTTTTATAATTAGTCTTTTATGTTGCATAAAACACAGCAAATGTTGTTTAGTAGAAACTTACGTCAAAAACAGTTGAAAGACGACAGAATGGCACGTTATAAATATAATAGTGTTTTCAAACAAAAAATCATTGAAGATTATAATGCAAGAACAAAATAAAGTGAGTTATGTAAAAAGTATAAAACGGTTTTAAGTGGATTAGTTGATAAATATAAAACCAAAGAAAATACAACGGCGTTTGGATGATGCAGGGGTTTGCAGTTATTGTGCAGTAAAAAAATTCATATCGGTAAAGAATCAAAAAAAAATCACGCTTGGAGTTCGCAAAGGCTCACTGAAATTGGACGGTAGAACAGTGAAGACGATTTTTTTTGGTCAGATGAGTTTAACTTAACCTGAAAGATTATAAACAAAATGTAACAAGATAAGTTACTAATGACTTACACCAAGCTCAAAATTAACAGAATGATGCATTTTAATCATAAAAATTGACTTAACTAAAATTTTTTTCTTTTTTTTTTTTTTTTAAATTACACCATTCTGATTTTCACCAGCTCAATTGGCAAATGATTAAACAACAGGAACCATGAAAACAAGGGGGGGGGGCAAATGGTAGATGGTTTGGATAAGTTCATATATAGTTTAATTCTGGAGAATCTAATGTTACCTTTTGTAGATGAGAATGTGTCTCTACGGTAGACGTTCCAATAGAACAATCATTCCAAACTCACATCAAAGCTCATTAAATCATGGTTTGATGCAAATAAAGTCAATGCAATGCAACGGCCTGCACAATCCCTGACCTAAATCCTATTAAGAGTTTATAGAAACAACTTGAAAGTGAAGTACGTTTGCATGGTAGGTTCAGAAATGCTGATGAATTGCATCAGGAACTTTTAACTGCTTGGTCACAAATAAAACAAGTTCAATTTGACAAACCTACCGAGTCTATGTCTCACAGATATACTAAGTGTCAATATATATCTATCTTGTATCGGGTCCGCCAAATAACTTTTTTTTTTTTTAAAATGCTATTAAAAAAAATAATTAATATTTTCTCAAATGTCTTTTTTTATTTGAAAGTACAATCCTTCCGGTTGATAATGGAAAATAATTTCATTCAAATGGCTGCCTCGGCTGGCCATGCAGTAGCCTACACGATCGGTCCAATTTTTAAGCACATTATCGATTGTGTGCAGCTGTATTTCACCAATGGCTTCACGAATATTGTCCTTTAAAGCGTCAATTGTCTCTGGCTTGTCGGCGTAACACTTATCTTTGAGGGCACCCCACAAATAATAGTCCAACGGTGTCAAATCGCAGCTCCGAGGTGGCCAAACGACATCAGCTCTGCGGCTGATAATGCGATCTTCAAAAACAGGGCGCAAAACATCGAGTGTAGCTTCGGCTGTGTGGCACGTAGCGCCGTCCTGTTGAAACCAAATGTTGCCAATATCCTCCTCTTCAATTTTTGTGAACAAAAATTCCGTCAACATGGCCCGATAACGATCGCCATTGACTGTAACGGCCACTCCTTGCTCATTTTCGAAGAAAAATGGCCCAATTATGCCTCTGGACCAAAATCCGCACCAAACAGTGACTCGTTTTGGGTGCATCGGCTTTTCAATGTATGCGTGCGGGTTTTCTGTGCCCCAAATGCGACAATTTTGCTTGTTTACATACCCGCCAAGATCAAAATGAGCTTCATCTGAAAAGATGATTTTTTTGGCGAAATCGGCATCTTCTGTAAGTCGATCGCAGGCCCACTTAGCGAAGCGAAAACGCATTGGATGGTAATTTGGCTTCAACTCCTGAACCAATTGGACTTTGTATGGCGTCATACCAAGGTCTTTATGCAAAATTCGTCTCAATGATGTCTCCGAAATGTTCAATTGTTGAGAACGACGGTGAACTGATGTTGATGGCGCTTCACGCACACTTTCTGCCACTACATTCATTGCATGTATACTGCGGCTTGTTAGTTTTTTAATTTAACACTGATATTGCATCGAGTAAGAACTGTGGCAGCAAACAGATGAGTAGCCTCTCTGTCTGTTATTTGAACTCAATCCAAAGCTGCAGCCACATACTTAGTAAAAAAAAGTATTTTTATATTATTGTAATAGTCAGTTGGGATACAAGCTTTCTCCTAAACGTGAAGAGTTTGTTGTACTGCTAACCTTCTTTGAACACCATGTTTAAGTCGTTGTGATGATAAGCTTGCCATCTTTCTTAACTATCAACGCTGAAGTGAAGCTATTTTATATATTTCAGTAGTCACTGATTTGCAACTGCAACTACCATAACTGGGAATTATGAAGCCACGAAAACAAATGATCAGTTTCATGCATGGTTAATCGGAGCACCAACCCCTGGCCTTTGGTAAAATAAGAAATTGCTCTTACAATTCGAAACTTTGTCAGCCTTTTTTTTATCAACATAAAAAATAATATATTTTATGGCGATAAATGAAGATATTATAATCCTATTATTATATCAAATTCGAGAAACATTGTAAACTCTATGTACAAACTATTAAGAAAGAGAAGTAAGTAAGAATGGAAGGACGAGCAAGAAACTGCATTTAAGACAATTAATTTGAAACTCACCAGATCCCAAGTCTTACATATTTACGTCCGGAAACTACTGCTGGTGTGTAATACTTCTTCACATGGTGTTAAATCTGAAAACATCCAAAAGCACATGCCAGTAGAACTTTAAGTTAGCATGAGAAACTATATTAACAAAGAAGCGTCATACTTGGAATAAAAAAGCTTTCAAAGTATTTATGAAAGAGACTTCACATTGTCAGCTGACAATAAACCCCTTAGTTATATATTTGATGCAAATACCACTATCCCAACCCATGTTGCTGCTCACAAACTTTTGAAAACTCCAAAGAAATTCTCCCTGTATGATAAAATCAATATTTTTGTAGTTGATTTTGCACGTCAAGATTTGTCTTTAACCCTCATTCATGCCGCTTGGTATCAAATTTTTATTAGAGAAAAATGTTCTAAATTGAAATCTTCAAAAAATGAAATATTGATAAACGCAAGTCAAGGACGACGCGCAGTAAATCTCCTACAGCAAGACAAAAATATTTTGTTCTTTGACTTGGTTGTAATGGATATGATCAATAGTATTTTAGCGTTTTATTGATTATTTTTTTATGTATGCTTAGGTTTTTTTAAAGTTTTGGCGAATTTTTATACTAAAAAAACTATATGCGAAATTAAAAAAAAAAGCATAAAAAAGAACCTTTTTTTAAACTAAAAAAAATGCCTAAAAAATAGATATAAATTAAGGAGAAAGAGTTTTGACTTCAGAACAAAGTTTTATTCAAATTCGATTAAATTAATTATAGCCGGAGGAGAGCAATCGGAACAAAATACTAAATTTTAAGTACCATTAACTTTCAATCCTGTAATCTAATCACTTAATTCCAGCTTCATAAAAAGTCTGCGAGCTGCGTTCCATCATTTGTATTCTTACATATCGCCTAATGGTCTTTGAAATCTTTGGTTGATGCTTCTAAACATTGTTGCACACTAAAACTATGTTCGTCACTTCTAACTTGTCTTTTTTTTAAATCCACTTAACAGTTAATGTGTAGCAAGCACTCAAAAAAGTAGATAAGTCGAAACAGTAATGCTCTTTTTTTAACAACTAATTCTTTTAAGTCACCATTCATCATTGTGAGAGTCGCACCAAATGTTACATTTTTACTGATAATCTGCGTCAAAGCATTGCATATTTTTCCAACTATCATTCACAGTATAAGGTTGTGTTTAACAGTAACTTGAGATTCGCCGACTCTTACTGGTTTTGGAATAAGTTTAGATTCTTCTTCTAAAACTTACTTTTAATTGCTTATGAATCATCGCTCTGGAATGTTTTTTTTAGTTAATATCTTAGGTTGTTAACATATCATTTATATATTGTTAACATAAAAATATCATTAATTAGTCGGTTCTTTGAACTGATTTTGATATACCTGTATCTTGATCGACTTGATCCGCTTTTGTAAAGCGATTCACTGAGCGACGTTATACTACATGCCTCAGCATAAACCAGTCCTTGGTCCCTTTTAATTTTATCAGACATCAGATATCAGACATCAGATATGGAAAAACAAGATAATTTTGCGTAATGAAATATAAGAGGAATGCCATGGATTTCACTTAAAAAAATTCTAAATTCTATTAGCATTCAGTCTCGTACTTTTGGTTAGGGCATCAGCGTTTATTTTTCGGTTTTTAACGAAAAGTAACAAATAGAGTACAAACTTCTATAAAGTTTGTTTAAAATAAATTGAATTCAAAATAATTCATTTATTTAAATATGCAAATCTAAAAGATTCCAGAATAAAGAAATTGTGATACCTCGTATACCTTATGTCATTTTGTTTTAACCTTTAAAACATGGCGAAGAATTGCTAATTGATTAAAACTGTTAAACTTATTTTTTTTTTTTAACAAGCTTTAAATAGAAAATTATGTATCAATATAAAGTTGTCATAACTAAAGCTTTATTTTAATTCTATTTTAATAAACTTCATCATCTTATATCCCTCGCTCCCCCTCCCCCCCAACCTAACTATGCGCACTGATTTAAAGTATCATGTAGGATTAACTTTTTCATAACGGTAATATATTTAGTTTAATTTGATTTTTTATTTATTTACATTTTGTTAAATGCCATTTTTATTAAACAACAGAAACGTTCTTTTAGACAAATCCGTCTCAGTCTTCTTGTTGCCTTATAAAACAATACGAATCAACGGTATGAACATATTATTTTCTTTAAACAGATTCGCGCGCAATCGATTTTACGCGTTCGATCAAATTTAATTTAACGCAGATAGCAGTGTCGCAGCGGACGTAAAAACATGAGAGATTTGTAGAAAAAGCTTCTATGATGCTGGGGGAAGTATCAAGAACTGATTTTTACTTAAATTAACAACGTAAAGGATAAGTATATAACTGTAACTTTATTAAAATAAAGCTGTTACAGGATTAAAAACAAAGATGGCGCGAAAAAACGTATAGAAAATAGTATAATTAAACAAAAAAAGCATAAAAAATATCTATTGATATATAATTTATTTCATATGGTTGTTATTGATGCCTATTTTTGCATCGAGCGATAATACATTAATAAATTTAATACATAAAGATTATTTTTAAATGTAATTTTACGGTAAAAATATGATAAAAAATTGGTTAACACCGTTAAAAATAATGAGTTTTTTTTAACTAAAAATTTTTTTCTTGCTTTTACGCTTATTCGCATTCCTGGCACATCATCTACCCAAGTAGATGTCAATTTTTTTTTTTTAATTTTCACTGTTCACGTTAATTATCATTCTCACGTGACTCTTAATCATACTATTGGTAAATTCATTAGTTCACTCGATACCTTTGTTTATTTGTGTATTTTATAGGTGCAAATGAATCATTAAAGCACATGCCATGCAGTATGACCGAAATTATATATTTTATAATAATTAATATTTAAAAATTAATAAATGAATTTTTTCAAATTAAATACAGTTTTTAATAGTAAATGTAGTATGCATTTTGACTTGTAAACAAGTCTGTTAGAATGGTAGCACTCAATAATTAAAAGCACTTTATGCTGTTAACATAAAACTTTTAAATGAATAATTAGGAGGTCTGGTGATAAAACAATTTCATAAATCGTTTTAAATTGTGTTCTCATAAAATCATATCAAATTGTCTCTTACAAAATTAAAATTATTGAAATATATTCTGAGAACTACTTCGACAGTGCATAAGCCATAAGCGTTAATGAACCAAGTGATACAATTGTTCGCACAGAATGAAGCTTAGCCCAGTAATTCAAATTCTCAACAATCCATTCATCACCTAGAAGTAAAAATTATTAAAAAATTCCTTCAGTAATAATAGTAATACAATAGATAAGTTAAAAGACAAAAAACTTCCTTGCATCATTTTACAAATTCTATTAATATCAGCACTTTCTATAATATAGCATTTATACACTTACAAAAACTTTAAGATTTAATTTTTTTTTTAAATTTAACTAATAAAACCTTTACATGTTTTTAAAAAATTTGTACTTATTTTGGTTTGAATTTTAACAGGCTTAAGATTGCTAATGTCTAAAGTGATTCTTACAAAGTGATTCTGCTTATTGATGGTTAACAACATTGTAACAAATTATCAAAACTCAAAAAATGCTTAAAATAAAAGATTATTTCATTTTGCAAAAGCTGCTGTAAAGTTTTATAGAAAAGATAAAGTTCATGTAACAACATATCGTTAAAACAGCACTTAAAACTTTGAAACTGCAACAGATCTGTGCTATAAGTAACCAATTATCAAAGTTGTAAATGCTAACTCTATTATTTTTTCTGTTTTCTGGCTCAACCATCTTAAATGTTAAAAAGCTGAAATTTAAAATTTCCCTTCTTATATTCTTGCTCTTTTATACAAAAGCAATTTATATAGTAAAAATATGTTATTTAATTTGCTACAGCCTTAGGTAAATCAAAAACAATAGTAATAAAAAATTACCTTTTACACTAATACATTTTTCAGTCTCCAAGAGCTCAGTATACACTGGTCTTATAAAGATTAATGTGTAAGGGAAGATAGAAAGCATAGCAGTGCCAGCTGCTAACCATAGCATGGGACATTTCCCAGACCCTCGCATACAAACAGTAGCACCAAATGCAGAAAAACTTGATACCAAACATAGTTTTGACTCAAATAAAATAAGATGTCATCAATAATTATGAAATTGAGATTCACCATTTTCATTGAAATGATCTCTCTCATATATATATATATATATATATATATATATATATATATATATATATATATATATATATATATATATATATATATATATATATATATAAATAAATAAAGCTTTACACATTATACACAATTATTACACATTTTATACATTACACACAAATTTAAAAAAAAACAACCAATTATAATATCAGACCAGTAAATAAAAGGTATTAATAATTATCCAGGACTTGACTCTTAAGAAAGTTTTATTGCTAAGTATATCTACAACAACTTATCTTAAACTAAAAACTTACCTGCAAATTTTTGGCTCTTATAAATGAGGGTTTCCAGATTGTAATAGCTAAAGCTGGGTCATGTGTACGACGAGCTGGAGCTTCAACACAATCAACATAAAGTGCTGCACCAGCAAACAACCCCCCACTCACGGTGGACAGCACTTTTAAAGCCAAGCTACAACTGGCTTTATCAAAATGTTCCATTTTTTAAAGACTGGAGATATAAACAGAAATAATTTATGAATATATATGTAGGATTTGTATTGTATATCAAAACATAATATACATATAATGGATTTGAATGGCATTTATTGGTACTATGGGTAAAATCGCACTGATTGCCATACATATGTTTATTAATGATGTATAAAACACTACGTGTTGAAAAATACCATCTATATTACATAAAAGCTACAAGGTTATACGTTTCTGTATATTGATTCATTTTTAACAAGTTGGTTCCGTGGCCTACTAAATTAACTTATTATCACAAATATTCTGTAATAAGCTTCTGTTACATTGTTACTTTATTTTCTTCCTTCAATACTTATTCAAGAGGCAGCTCACATTTTTTGTGAACATCAATTACGCAAAGCCGATAATATTCTAAAAAATAATATGCGTTTGTTTGAGGACTTATCAGTACGCACGCGCAATGTAGTTTAAGAGCGTCCATAATGAATTGGATTATTGGCTAAGGGTGGAATGCAAGAACCGAACTTGAGTCAAGTTCGACTTGAAATCTCAAGTTCGACTTTGTCAAGTCAGACTTGAAAAATTGACTTGAGCGAATGCGTAAACGAGACTTGAAAATTTCAAGTTCGTGCTTGAGAAAGTCGAACTTGAAAAATAGTCGAGGCGTTGAATTTGGGCGTTTATCGGAAAATGCACTTCGCAACCAATAGCGGTAATGGATTTTTTTTACGGGAAAAACCTTTTACTGAAACAAATTCCGTGTAATGATATTTGTATAATATACGATTAAATAAAAAGTTTATAACAGTAAAAAAAAAAAGTTCTTGCTATGTATTTCTCATCAGAAAAATAAATTCATCTTGGCACTTTCAGTTCCAAATCCTAAGTTGTTGGTAAACAACGGTTGGTCATATGTACCACTTAAGTGATCAAGACAATTTCTCTTGATTTCTCCATTTTAACAGATTCCATTTGAATTAAAATACATGGAAATGTTCTAGAAAATGCAGAATCTTATTTTGACGCTTTTTGGGGATGATACTATACTACAATGTATTTTTATTTATCTTTTTACTAATACTTTAATGAAAATAATGGTTTTTTTTTAAAAATACTGAGAAAATTACTTTAAACAAAATTAGTTTTCTCAATGCTAATACTACATAATACTATGTGTATTATATATATATATATATATATATATATATATATATATATATATATATATATATATATATATATATATATATATATATATATATACCATTTACATATGGGTCATTCCATGTCAAATCAACTAAAAAAAAAATAATTCGGCACCATACCATCTTAGATTTTGCTGATTTTTGGAATACAAGCTTGAATTAATAAAAGGAAACTTCACTCCAAATTTTAGTGTCTGACTCCTTACGGTTTCAGAGATACTGATACTTGGTCCCAGTCTCTTTTTTGACTATTTTTTTCAGCGCCATTTATTTTTTAGGCTTATTGCATGACACAATTAGCTTTAACTTATAAAATACTTGTTTAATAGTGGTAAAAATTTCTATCTAACTATTTTTTAGGGTGAGGAACTCAAAAATCATGGGTAAAATACACAAAAATTTAAGCTTCTATATGAAAATTCAATTTCAAAATGGTGTAACACTTTTCGTAAGTTTTTTGATGCCCCGTACAAAAAAATGTTTATCTCGAGATGCCTAAAAGATAAAATTCTGAAATTTTTTCCTAATGTTCTATATGTAACAAACTCCATAATACAAAAAAACTGCAAGGGTTTTTTTTTTTAAATCAGATTTATTCGCATTCAAAGTCTTATAATAATAAACCCAAAAAATTTCAAAATTACACTAAAACCATGAAAATAATTAAATTGCAATGAGAAAAACTAAAACTAATAGGCAATAAGAATTGACAATCTTCCACATTTAATAAAAATAAAAAATCTTTGAAAGATAACAAATTAGTTCTCTGGTTTAAAGTTTGCCCAGCTATCTTCAATGCTCTGGTGATCTATTTCACTGATTTTGTATTGTCTTCCTGTAACAGTTGTTGGAATATTAATCATTAACAATAAGTTTGTTGATGGAACCCAGCACACATCATCTCTAGAAGGCCAATAATATGACCTTGAAGGGTAACATGGATGCATGAATCTAACTAGAAAGTCTTTATTTTCAGCATCAGTTTCCTCAACTAGTCCGATCCATGGATTGTTATCATATATCAAACATACAAACGCGCCAATGCTTATATTAGACAAGAATTCTTTAACAATTTCATCAGTTTGAAAATTAAAAACAAATGAATACTCCAATTGTTCAGAAACAATTTTAGTTCCAATTTTTGTGTTACTTATTGGAACAAAATTGTGATAGGTGCGAGTGCCTGGTAATGTTTTTGCAGTTGCATATCTTTGCTCCATTTCACTTCGAATTATTGTGTTTGACTCCTTAGATATGTAATAAAAATTAATTCCTTTGATTTCGTTTTGGCAAAAATTAAACATTGCAGATGCTGTAAGAATATGATTTGTTGTTGTTCGATGAAGGCTAGCAATTGAAGTTAGTCTTTTTACAGTCCCGCCAATACCATCACAGGGTGATTTACCGTGACTTGTTGCAAAGAAAGACCATGTACATTTCATACCAAAATCTTGTTCATGGTGGCATATATTTATGAAGTGTTTGCAGTTTTTGTACTGGCCAACACACCCATCTGAAAAGTAATGGACAGTTTCTATTTGATGAGAAATATTGCTTTTAATATGTTCAATTGCTAGCTTCATTACATGATAAACCATATCTACATCATGCAGTAAATCATCTGAGATGAAACATAATGAATCACATTTGAGGACATTATTTTCTTTATAATAAATTACTGTTGGATGCAATGTTGCTTGAATTTTGTTCCAGTGAAAACTTTGTATTTCGTCTTGTACAACAAACTCATAATTTTCTGAGAAATCTAAAAGGACAACAACCTCAGTACTACTTAACTCATTTTTTAACTTTCTTAAAGAAGCAGCTTGACTTTTTGCAATGCAAGAATGAACAGTAAGTTTTTGTAACTTATTTTTCAAAATATTAATAAAGCTACTTGTCGTTTCTGTTAGACTTAATAGCTCAGATCGGTCTGTTGTTTTCCATTGTTTATAATCTATACAATAATCATCATCTTCATCAATATCGTCTTGAGAGTATAACTCATTTTCAAGATAATGTACTAATGCAGAATCTTCTGGGCACATAGGGCAACGATGTATCATGCAATTCTTGTTAGCCCTACTACAAACAAGCATATCAATAAGTTCGTGATAATCCTTTGATAATTCAACTGCACTAATCATTAACTTAACATTTTGATGGTAGGTGCACACACATACTGTATGCGTACCAGATGCTCCTACTGTAATGCACCATTTTGGACGATGTGAGCAAAAGTTAGAAAAACAAGTCTTTATATCTGGATAACAGGTTTTAAACTTTGCATATAGCTCTTTTAGATTTGAGAGAATCAAACGTTTTTGCATGTGAGATCTTCGAGCTATACTAACAAAATCTTTTTTACCAGACATTAGTCTGCTATTTTCATCATTACAATAAAATTCAATAATTTTATCTACTGATTCTTGGGGTGTTTTCTTTCCTTTTTTTTTTCAGGAAAAGATAAAATACCATTTTTCTGCAGCAATTTGCGTGATATCTGCACCATGTAATTAGTAACATTAAATTCTTTTTCTATATCTTTGTGTGACCAAGAAATTGGAACCAGTGTTAGTAGTTGAATTTTCTGATTACGATTGGAAATTAACATTTTTTCTTTGATTTTTCTAATAAGTATATCCATGTCATTTGCTTTACCTTTGACTTCCTTAGATAATTTATTGAAGGAATCTTCTTGGCTTAACTCTTCAGGATCTATATTTAAAGTCCTTGCAATGCCTAACTTTACTGTTTTTTGAACATGTAACAATTTTTTTTTGCCAAGAGCAACTCTAGAGTGACTATTTACTGCATGCATTTTGAGAGGACTTATGTTCATAATCGTCAAAGAAGAATTAAGATTTTTTTTTAGCAACTCGTTTATATTAGGATCATTATCTTCATCTTCATAAACCTGGCTACAAGTTGGTTCCATTTGTCCATCATCCTTAAATGACATAAATTTAATCATACATGAAGGACATATCTTTTCTCCAGGAATAACATTAATACCAATATTTTTCAATTTCCTAGCAAGTTGCATATTAATTTCTTTACATCCTCCTAAAAACATAAGTGATAACTACTGCTTCAGTAAATATTTTGTAAAAATATATATAATTTATATAAAATTACAATAAAGTTTTCAAAACGTTTCATGATTAAGTAATAATACCTTTTCTTCTTTTTCCTTTGTGTGAATTAAATGGATCACAGCAAGTTATGTGGATTGCCGAATAACGTTTTAAATGAACATATTCATGGTGTAGGCAAACCATTGCATTTTCATCATATTGAATGCCAGAACGACTAATTATCAAGTCTTTTTCAACATCATTAAGACTTGAAACTTTCTTGATATCATGGGATTTTACATGTTTGTTTGTTACAAATTTCTTTATTTGTTATTCCAATTGAACATATTTCTTTATCATTCATATTTTTTAGTTCTGTAAGAAACAATTTTAAAATAATTATTGTTTGAAGATTTGAAAATAGAAAATCCTTTAGCTATTAAACATAATGATCTTAGATGTGAAATGCAAACAAGTTTATATGTTAGAACTGCACCTGAGACAGCAAGATTCTAAAAATCTTTTAAAAAAATGCAAAAAATAAATGCAAATAATTTTTTTTCATTATAAAATAAAAATTTTTTCCTAATTTTTTTATAAAACTTTGAATAAAAATAAATCTGATTTAAAAAAAAAAAACCCTGCAGTTTTTTTGTATTATGGAGTTTGTTACATATAGAACATTAGGAAAAAATTTCAGAATTTTATCTTTTAAGCATCTGGAGATAAACATTTTTTTGTACGGGGCATCAAAAAACTTACGAAAAGTGTTACACCATTTTGAAATTGAATTTTCATATAGAAGCTTAAATTTTTGTGTATTTTACCCATGATTTTTGAGTTCCTCACCCTAAAAAATAGTTAGATAGAAATTTTTACCACTATTAAACAAGTATTTCATAAGTTAAAGCTAATTGTGTCGTGCAATGAGTCAAACAAATAAATGGCGCTGAAAAAAATAGTTAAAAAAGAGATTGGAACCAAGTATCAATATCTCTGAAACCGTAAGGAGTCAGACACTAAAATTTGGAGTGAAGTTTCCTTTTATTAATTCAAGCTTGTATTCCAAAATACAGCAAAATCTGAGATGGCATGGTGCCAAGCATAAATTGAATTGAGCTGGAATGACCCATATGTAAGTCAATAGAGATCACATATGGAGACAGGTCTTCTGAAATTATTGGGCAACTTATAGAAACAGAAAAGAAAACTTTTAAAAACTATTGATAGCATCTTGCTCATTAACACATGAAAAAAAAACAAAGTTTAACGTTAAACAAAAATCTCTTAATAAAAAAAAAATACAAAAAAGCAATATAATGAAATTCATGATCTTGATAAAGAACTAATGCAAAAACAAATAAAAATAGATGATATAAAAAAAAACTCTCTCCAGAAAAAGCAACAATACAAACAAAACTTTGTGAAAATTTTCACAGTTAAAATTTTCACAAAGTTTTAAAAAAGCAACACAACAGAATTATTCTATGTGAGGATTATTATTTTCTAACAATATCAGATCCAAATTGTTTTTGGAATGTTTTAATTTATCACTTTATTTTTTAGTGAAATTGTTTTTTTCATATATAATACTATTTTGAAATATAAAATGTAATTCTTTTGAAATAATATGTAGTATAAATATTTGAAAATAATGTTTTTGTTATTAGACCCTTTATCCATTATCAGACACAAATTTTTTTTAAAAAAAATAAGTCTGAAATTTGACTTTTGCTTTGTTTCTGCAAAAATATCTTTAGTGAATGCTTTAGCACCACATTCTTCATTGCTATTTTGTATTTCATTGCCTCCACAATAATCATTTTGTAGAAGGGCAATGTTGTGAAGCACAAAACAGGATATTATTATAGCTATGGAATTTTGCAGTTTTGTTCCTAAGGGAATGTTAAGACAAGGGTATTGTTTTTTTTTGATATACCAAAACAATATTCAACAACAACATTCAACATGGGTGTACTTCTCATGTTGTAATTGTATCTGATTTCATTTTCATTTTTGGGTTAGAAAAAGTTGTCATTAAATATTGTTTATAAGGATAGCCAGAATCACCTGAAACATGAACATGTTGGCGAGCTTCTAAAACTTGTTTAATAGCTGAGTTAGCAAAAACAAATGAATCCTGAACAATTCCAGGCCATTGAACACAAGCAGATAAAATTTCATATGAAGCACCTGCAATGACCTGGCAATTCAAAAAAAAATCCCTTTTTGTTTCGATAAATTTCTGCGCTTTCTCCACAAGGAATTATTATAGGAAGATGTGTTCATTAATTGCTTCTATACATCCTGGGAATCCTTGAATTTGGTAAAATCTAAATAATGGTTGATAAATATAAATATTTTCTTTATCTAAGAAAAGTTTGAAGTTTGTATGAAATAGCAAAATCAGATATCCATGAAAACTTATAATCACTTTTGCTGAATTATCAAAGAATCAGCTTCTGTTGGAAACTTTATGTACTGATATCTTTTGTTAGCCATTTGAATTGAAATGTTCTAAACCACTGGACAAACAGTTGAGTTTCAGCTCTTCCAAATCTCCTGTTATTCTCTAAGAGAGTTTATTTATTGTTACTTAAGTATATTATCATTTGTTGGTATAAAATGTTGTTATTTAAAAACGTAATGTAAAATCTACAATAAGAAGGTGCCATTTTCTGATACCATTTCTTGAATATCTACTCACTTGGAATGAACCAGTAGCATAAAACCGAAATGCAATAGCCAGTTGTTGTACAGTTGAAAGAGGGCACCCTCGATTGTTAACATTGTTGTTAATAATGTCATTAGCTAATATTAAAAAGGTTTTTATTGGAAAATCTGTAGCACCTTTTAAATTCTATACCGCGGTAAACTTCTAAAGGATTAGCTCTGTCAATAATAAACCTTGGTATGTGACTTGGCATATTTTTTCTTCTTCTTCTTCTAAAATTCAGCTCATACCGATTCATTTTTGAACATTTAAAAAAAAGTTTTTTTTAATACTTCATGTAATTGTAACTACTTCTCATGAACTCTCTTTTACTCCTTTTACACGTATCACCTCTTTGTATAACTGCAACTATTTATTACTAAATGGAATTTACTTTTATACTGTATCACAAAAATGTGCCTTAATCAACAGCCTTTTATAATGCTAGGATGTTCGACATTTCAAAAAGCTAATAAACATTTCTAATGGCATCAAAATATGACATGTTGAATCATTACATACGAGTTACAGGATGTTTTAAAAGACACACGTTTTCGCAATGTTAATATTCAGTTTTCTGTAATGAATTCATTTAAAAATATACTTTCACAATGTAACCTTCTAAATTAATTAGGTCAATATGCCCAAGTAACTACTTTTGCTTGTTAAAAACTCATTTTCATACTTGCAAAGGTTGTAATAAGTTATATAGTAATAGTAAAGTTTTGTTACGCATCAGCAAAATGATAATGGCGGTCTGTTTTTTTTTCAAGTTTGGTTTCAAGATTGGTCTGGAGCAGACTTGAAAAAATGACTTGAAAATTCAAAAATTCTCGTTTTTCAAGTCTGACTTCAGTTCAAGTTCGCTTCTTGCATTCCGTTCAAGTCAGACTTGAGATTTGAAGTCTGACTTGAAATTTCAAGTCGGGTTCTTGCATTCGGAAGGAATTTTTGCTCTCTCAAGTCTGGTTTGAAGTCAGACTTGAAAACGGTCTATTTTTAGCGGTTTTCAAGTCTGACTTGAGTTGAAGTTCGTTTTGTGCACTCGCTCAAGTCGCACTTAAGGTTTGAAGTTCGACTTCAAATTTGAAGTTCGGTTCTTGCATTCCACCCTAAGACTAGTTTGTATACAAGATTCATATAATAGAGCATTAATTTAGTTTTCTTAAAACTTTTTAGAACCTAAGGTTCATATCAGGACTGTTAAAATTGTAGGGAGTACGAAGGCGAGATCAATCGACGAGAATCAATGCATCTCGTCAACTATCAACGCCAATTCGCTTTTTTAAAAAATTGATCAACAAAAAATATGCATATCATTATGCATTTAAATATCTGAAATCATTCAGATGTTTATAGAACAAAATTTTAACGAACTTTTTTTCCCACGTTAATTTGTCAGATTCTCCGATAGCAATAGAAAGAAAGGAACCGGTTTTGATGATGACATGAGGTAAATCAATGTGTAAATCATTCGAATCTAAAGACATACTAAATTTATTTTTATTATATGCGTAAGTAACTTGTAAAAGTAATTTACTTAAAACGAAAATCGGTACTGACCGACATTACCAATTTTTCCGAGAATTTTCCGAGAATTTCTGATACTTTCCGATTCATCTCCCCAAGAGTATTTCAAAAAAGATGTTTTTAGTAATAAAAATAAACAATTCAGTTACTTACTCTTTATTAAGTGATAAAAGCACAATACTTTTAGAAAATAAAAAAATTGTTTTCTGACAACTTACCAATATTGTAAGCAACATATCGATTTTCCAAAAATGAAACGTAGGCGTCAACCAATTATAAATTTAACATCGGTTGAAAATAATATCGGATTGTCTCGTTAATATCGCATTTCCTTTATTTTCGCGACCGAGACGCCGACCTTTAGTACGTTATAATAAAGACGATTGTTTTAACATTTATTATTTGGTTAAAAAACAGCTGAAAATAGGAATCCAACCTCGTGGGTTTTTTTTGGTTGTTATATGACGTAGAGAATTCTCATTCAAATGCATTACAACAATAATCTACAGAATTAAAATTTTTTTTCTCTGAGTTTGATAAAAAAAAAGTTAAAAAAAACAACCTTCTTTGGGAATTTAGTTAATAAAATAGCATCGCAAAGTTGCAGGGATTTCAAATATCATAACACAGTGTTTACATTCAAAGTAGGCTAGGCGTGTATTGTAGTATCTCAAAATTAATAAAGTTTTAAACCTATTATATAATTCACTTAATGTATTTAATAGTAAACTAAAGGGATATTATTTATTCCTTTGCCATTTTTATAAAGTGAACACTGCTGTACGTTCTCAATGGTGTACACTTAAAATAAACTTGTTTCTCGTTGTGTAACTAAAGATTTGTTTACCCTATACATGTTTCTTTATTCCCAGCTTAAATTAGAAATTCAAAGTTCCCATAGGAACAACGCAAATCAGCAAATAAAATTATTGCAACAATTGAGCTCTTCTTGAAGATCAAACTGCTGTAAAAAAAAATCATTCAATTTGAAATTGTAAATTAGAAGGTCGTTTCGAAAGCATTTCTAAATCAAGAGTATGTTAATTTTATTTACTATTTTGATATTATTTTATTTATTCTATTGATATTGAGTTTTGAAGCTAACTTGGCCTGTTCAAGCATAACTACTAAACAATCATATTTATTTTAATTAGTTTTAATTAGTTTTACGCAAAGACGTTTTTAGTGGTTAATTAGCAAAATTAAATTTCCTTAAGAATACCTGGAAAAATCTGTTAAAATACCGGTAATATTTAATGACTTCCCGTTAAACTCCAGTACATTCTGTTAAAATCTGGGAAAAACTGTTGACATTAAGGGTGGAATGCAAGAACCGAACTTGAGTCAAGTTCGACTTGAAATCTCAAGTTCGACTTTGTCAAGTCAGACTTGAAAAATTGACTTGAGCGAATGCGTAAACGAGACTTGAAAATTTCAAGTTCGTGCTTGAGAAAGTCGAACTTGAAAAATAGTCGAGGCGTTGAATTTGGGCGTTTATCGGAAAATGCACTTCGCAACCAATAGCGGTAATGGATTTTTTTTACGGGAAAAACCTTTTACTGAAACAAATTCCGTGTAATGATATTTGTATAATATACGATTAAATAAAAAGTTTATAACAGTAAAAAAAAAAAGTTCTTGCTATGTATTTCTCATCAGAAAAATAAATTCATCTTGGCACTTTCAGTTCCAAATCCTAAGTTGTTGGTAAACAACGGTTGGTCATATGTACCACTTAAGTGATCAAGACAATTTCTCTTGATTTCTCCATTTTAACAGATTCCATTTGAATAAAAATACATGGAAATGTTCTAGAAAATGCAGAATCTTATTTTGACGCTTTTTGGGGATGATACTATACTACAATGTATTTTTATTTATCTTTTTACTAATACTTTAATGAAAATAATGGTTTTTTTTTAAAAATACTGAGAAAATTACTTTAAACAAAATTGGTTTTCTCAATGCTAATACTACATAATACTATGTGTATTATATATATATATATATATATATATATATATATATATATATATATATATATATATATATATACCATTTACATATGTAAGTCAATAGAGATCACATATGGAGACAGGTCTTCTGAAATTATTGGGCAACTTATAGAAACAGAAAAGAAAACTTTTAAAAACTATTGATAGCATCTTGCTCATTAACACATGAAAAAAAAACAAAGTTTAACGTTAAACAAAAATCTCTTAATAAAAAAAAAATACAAAAAAGCAATATAATGAAATTCATGATCTTGATAAAGAACTAATGCAAAAACAAATAAAAATAGATGATATAAAAAAAAACTCTCTCCAGAAAAAGCAACAATACAAACAAAACTTTGTGAAAATTTTCACAGTTAAAATTTTCACAAAGTTTTAAAAAAGCAACACAACAGAATTATTCTATGTGAGGATTATTATTTTCTAACAATATCAGATCCAAATTGTTTTTGGAATGTTTTAATTTATCACTTTATTTTTTAGTGAAATTGTTTTTTTCATATATAATACTATTTTGAAATATAAAATGTAATTCTTTTGAAATAATATGTAGTATAAATATTTGAAAATAATGTTTTTGTTATTAGACCCTTTATCCATTATCAGACACAAATTTTTTTTAAAAAAAATAAGTCTGAAATTTGACTTTTGCTTTGTTTCTGCAAAAATATCTTTAGTGAATGCTTTAGCACCACATTCTTCATTGCTATTTTGTATTTCATTGCCTCCACAATAATCATTTTGTAGAAGGGCAATGTTGTGAAGCACAAAACAGGATATTATTATAGCTATGGAATTTTGCAGTTTTGTTCCTAAGGGAATGTTAAGACAAGGGTATTGTTTTTTTTTGATATACCAAAACAATATTCAACAACAACATTCAACATGGGTGTACTTCTCATGTTGTAATTGTATCTGATTTCATTTTCATTTTTGGGTTAGAAAAAGTTGTCATTAAATATTGTTTATAAGGATAGCCAGAATCACCTGAAACATGAACATGTTGGCGAGCTTCTAAAACTTGTTTAATAGCTGAGTTAGCAAAAACAAATGAATCCTGAACAATTCCAGGCCATTGAACACAAGCAGATAAAATTTCATATGAAGCACCTGCAATGACCTGGCAATTCAAAAAAAAATCCCTTTTTGTTTCGATAAATTTCTGCGCTTTCTCCACAAGGAATTATTATAGGAAGATGTGTTCATTAATTGCTTCTATACATCCTGGGAATCCTTGAATTTGGTAAAATCTAAATAATGGTTGATAAATATAAATATTTTCTTTATCTAAGAAAAGTTTGAAGTTTGTATGAAATAGCAAAATCAGATATCCATGAAAACTTATAATCACTTTTGCTGAATTATCAAAGAATCAGCTTCTGTTGGAAACTTTATGTACTGATATCTTTTGTTAGCCATTTGAATTGAAATGTTCTAAACCACTGGACAAACAGTTGAGTTTCAGCTCTTCCAAATCTCCTGTTATTCTCTAAGAGAGTTTATTTATTGTTACTTAAGTATATTATCATTTGTTGGTATAAAATGTTGTTATTTAAAAACGTAATGTAAAATCTACAATAAGAAGGTGCCATTTTCTGATACCATTTCTTGAATATCTACTCACTTGGAATGAACCAGTAGCATAAAACCGAAATGCAATAGCCAGTTGTTGTACAGTTGAAAGAGGGCACCCTCGATTGTTAACATTGTTGTTAATAATGTCATTAGCTAATATTAAAAAGGTTTTTATTGGAAAATCTGTAGCACCTTTTAAATTCTATACCGCGGTAAACTTCTAAAGGATTAGCTCTGTCAATAATAAACCTTGGTATGTGACTTGGCATATTTTTTCTTCTTCTTCTTCTAAAATTCAGCTCATACCGATTCATTTTTGAACATTTAAAAAAAAGTTTTTTTTAATACTTCATGTAATTGTAACTACTTCTCATGAACTCTCTTTTACTCCTTTTACACGTATCACCTCTTTGTATAACTGCAACTATTTATTACTAAATGGAATTTACTTTTATACTGTATCACAAAAATGTGCCTTAATCAACAGCCTTTTATAATGCTAGGATGTTCGACATTTCAAAAAGCTAATAAACATTTCTAATGGCATCAAAATATGACATGTTGAATCATTACATACGAGTTACAGGATGTTTTAAAAGACACACGTTTTCGCAATGTTAATATTCAGTTTTCTGTAATGAATTCATTTAAAAATATACTTTCACAATGTAACCTTCTAAATTAATTAGGTCAATATGCCCAAGTAACTACTTTTGCTTGTTAAAAACTCATTTTCATACTTGCAAAGGTTGTAATAAGTTATATAGTAATAGTAAAGTTTTGTTACGCATCAGCAAAATGATAATGGCGGTCTGTTTTTTTTTCAAGTTTGGTTTCAAGATTGGTCTGGAGCAGACTTGAAAAAATGACTTGAAAATTCAAAAATTCTCGTTTTTCAAGTCTGACTTCAGTTCAAGTTCGCTTCTTGCATTCCGTTCAAGTCAGACTTGAGATTTGAAGTCTGACTTGAAATTTCAAGTCGGGTTCTTGCATTCGGAAGGAATTTTTGCTCTCTCAAGTCTGGTTTGAAGTCAGACTTGAAAACGGTCTATTTTTAGCGGTTTTCAAGTCTGACTTGAGTTGAAGTTCGCTTTGTGCATTCGCTCAAGTCGCACTTTAGGTTTGAAGTTCGACTTCAAATTTGAAGTTCGGTTCTTGCATTCCACCCTAAATTGTTATTTTACAGCAGTAACTTCATAATAGTTTTACGTTTACCAGGAAAGGAAGTTGGGCATTCTACGAACAAAAATTACGAATAATTGTTTGGTGCTTATGATGCAAACGACTTTTAAAAGGCGCATTAAAGATTTAAACTTCTCACTCAATACGTATATCAACATAATTATTATTACTTGAACACATGACCATTGAATGTTTCTTGTTTAATTTGATGTTTCTGTACTATAATAACTACTTATAATAACAAACTTATTTAATCAAAAACTTTACTATTATTACTAATAAAAAAATTTTGATACACAGTTGCTTAAAATTTGTTTTCTCTCTCAGACTTCCTTTAAAATAAAATAAAATTTTGTCTTAAATTTTAGAAAAAGTAACTTTTGACGCAAATATTAAAAACTCCATGTGTTATAGACTTTTTAAATGCAAAAATACAGCTTTCCATATTTAAAGTTGCATCCCATATATATCACCTGTAGTTTTAAGCTTGTTAAAATAAAGTAACTTTTTTTGTGTTTATAAATTAGCACAAAATCAGTGGCTAAGTGAGCACAACTGGCACCCGGGGCACGATACTTTACTGCCCCCCCTCCCTACAAAACATATAGAAATAGAGTATTTACTTTTTAACAAACACAACAGTTGTAAATAAAATAAAAAAGGGGAACTTACTTTATTACAAACTACAACAGTATATATAAAAGATTTTTTCAATAAATTATAATAATGGTTACAGCGTCATGTCAAGGTCAGCGTCATGTCAATTATAATAATGGTTACAGCGTCATTTCAAAGAACTTTGACGTTATTGTCAAAAAATCTATAAAACTGAATGACACTTTAGTTTGCATTTGTATTATTGACTTCTTAGAAACAGGTTATTTTAAATTGATGTGAGTTGAGGTAAGGTCAGCTACCTAAATTTAGATAACTCCATGTAAAACAATTTATACATCAGCTGTTTTGCTAGTTTATTTTGAGAATCTATACTTAAATCTTGGCGAGAAATTTGTATAATGAGTTAAAGTCTGTTTATTCCCGTATGTGTCTCATATTTTGACCTTCATCCGCTGTTAGGCGGATCAACGTTTTAATGTTCGAGAGTCTTTGAATGAAGGGTACGAATATAAAAACTTTGAGTATTAGCTTTACCTAAGCTCTTCTAATATAGACATACGCTTATGCGGGTCCGATCATAAGCTCCTAAGGCCTTGAGAGATTTCTCGCGTATAGATGTCACCCATCCAGTTGAAAACGAGTTGAAAGATTTTTGGATTGCCATACATTCTTCAGCTTCTAGAAGGCTGTCCAAGCTTGCACCTTTAGGACTTTGTCATTCGCGGTGATTGCAACCATCTAGCCCAGATATTTGAAATCGCACACTATTTCAATGTGCAGACCTTTGATTGTTAATGATTTGTAATTGATTACTTGTTTCGACCTCAACCTCAAAGTAGAGGTCGAGATCGTAAAAAGTAATTAGTTACAAAATAAGTTTATTTAAAAAAAAATAGAAAAGACTCTCAAGCTTTTTCTTAATCACGCGTAAAAACTAAAAAAACAAAAGAAGAAAAAAATGTTTTTTCATAAAGGATGGCAGCCGGAAAACAACCCCTACTTTTTTCTTTGCAATAGTCTCTGGGCCCAGATACCCGCCAAAGTAAGTTGCCACGTGCCTCACTCACACTCTGGACGGCCCTGAATCTAAGATTGTTCATTTGTGGCAAACCTAATGTTTTCATGAGCAAAGAAATATTTCTCTATTTAACAAAATATTTCGCTTTTTTACTGATTCATTTCAATACTCAAACAAAGGAGTATTAAATTCAAAAAAAGTTTATTCGACTGGAATTCTGTTGTTAAAAAATAACGCGCGTGAAATAGTTTATATCGTTAAATGCAATTAAAGTTGCACGTTAAACGTAACAGAATCAGCTTTTTTCCTATGAAAACTTGCTCTTTAAAATTATCTTTATTAGGCTGCTGCTAACTTATGTTTAAAATTTCATTTGTAACACCATAAGTGTTAAACCATTATTTCTGCTATTATAATAACTGAGCAGATAACCAAATGCAATTATACTTTAAAAAAAAGAACTTTATTCATTTCTCAGGATCTTTCTAAAAATATGAATATTGGTATATGCATGCGGCAACTTCCAACTTAATATGCATATCGACATTTTAGCATGGCAAACATTTCGATTTTGCTGCATATGAGCAACTATAATTATCTGTTTAATTTAGCCAGACTGAGACAGACAAAAAATAACAAATATTTACCGAGCTAATTTCTTCTAGTTCAAACGTTGGTTAAATAGTGAAAAATATATTTTGCTATATTATCCTTATTTTACAATATTTGCAAGCAACAGTCAAACCACTTTATTTCTTGAGCTCTTATTTTAATATTTATTGGTCGAAAAATCGAATGCACAGAAGCGAAAGAGAATAAGATCTTGAAGGCGGATGTTCCTTTATTCCTGTTAAGAAATACCTCGTATGTTTAATAGTACAAACACAGTAAATGTTTAGGAAAAGCTTGGCGATCCATGTGTATAGAAAGCTTAACTTTAAAATAAAAATTTTTAAGATGTTAGTTGTAGATATATCTGAATGAGAATAACGATATTGATTCCTATAATTTTATTGTGATTTATGATTTTTCTATAACATTTCTGGCCTAATCTTGTTATAGATGTCATAGAAAATGCAACTGGTCTATGTGCTAGATAGATAAATAATGCTGCATTTTCATGATTAGATACATTAAACAATACAGGTTAATAAAATTTGGAGTAAATAAACAAAAGATGTCTGGTCAGTTCACAAAAAGAGATTTTGAGGACCAGGTAAATATATAATTATATAATTTTATATAATAATAATAATGATGATGATGATAATGATGATGATGATGATGATGATGATGATGATGATGATGATGATGATGATGATGATGATGATGATGATGATGATGATGATGATGATGATGATGATGATGATGATGATGATGATGATGATGATGATGATGATGATGATGATGATGATGATGATGATGATGATGATGATGATGATAATATTACATATAATTGTATATATATAATTACATATAATTATATACAATAATATATGATTATAAATAATGGTGTGTATGTGTGTGTGTGTGTGTGTGTATATGTGTGTGTGTGCATATACTAAAAAAAAACTTTCAAATTTAGTCTGAAAGTTTAATTGAAAACTTAATTAGTAAGATATTGAGAACCAACCCTCATATTTTCAATTATATTTTATGCAGCCATTCACTGTACTATTCAACATTTAATGACAATCATCTGATTTTTATTTTCAGTTCAAGACTTCTTTTGCTATTTTCTTAGATTTACTTTCAACAGGCTCTCAATGCCTAATTTAATATAAAGATTGACATTTTTACTTTGATACTAGGCTCTTTTTTTGCATATATGTGCATGTATGTATGTATGTATTTATGTATGTATGTATGTATGTTTGTATGTATGTATGTATGCATGCATATATGCATGAACAAATAGAGCTTGTATCACTTGGCAGTAAGAATTTAGTAGTTGAGGAATCTTTAGTAAGCATAATTTAGTTTTTATCTTTTCCTTTCACATTTTATTCTATAAGGGCTTTTACATTATAAGTTAAAAAGTATTTAACTTTAAAATTATTATTTAAATATTTTTTAATTCATATAAATTTGACTGAAGATTGCTGTTATGCTGATATAAAGCTTAAAGTACTAAATTAGTTGTCATTCTTCATCATATATTCAATATATATAAAATTTGTTTAGTTTTTCTAGATTGGTAATTCTAATTGAGAATGGGTAATTCAAATAATAAAAAGCTCCATGATGGGATAAATGGACCCAGTAAGTTAATAAATTTAATCAACCTATTCAGTTTTGTATATTGCATGTATATCAATCATATGGTAATAATGACAGTTTTGTTGCCCTCTTGTTACTTATTTCCAAGTTGAAGTAATCTTTAAAGAGATATTTAAAGCAATCATCTTAATTATTCTTACTGTGATTGCAAAAATGATGTTCTTGGTGATTCCTAAAATTATTATCCTATAGTCTTTGGTTTTACAACTGTATTTAACTTCATATTTTTTCAGAAACAAAATCACTTTTGTTTCTGAAAAAATATGAAGTTAAATACAGTTTTCATGAAATTAATACTACTAGTGAAGTAAATTAATAAACTAATTCCATAAAAAATTTAGTAAAACATAAAATGATAAAGAAATTAAAGTTAAGCTAAAAATTGTTATTTGTTTTTTTTGTTTGCAAAAAGGTATCTAAACTAACTTCTGAATTTAAAAAATTGGCCAAACAAATGGTCTTTATTTTCTGTTAGCGCTAAAAAATTAAAATATTAGGCTTCTGGGTTTGCTGAACAACTCATATCCTTAATAATATACTTTAAGATAATTGTGTAAAATTTTAAGCTTTGCTTAAAGTATCAAACATACAGATACCTGCATGATAATAGTTTCTCATA